>NC_077235.1:79843550-80023550 GCF_027887165.1 Monodelphis domestica
TCCCTCCCAGACACTCTCTCTGCATTTCAGCTGAAGCGCCTCCAGTTGGAGCGGAGTGAGCCGGAGGCCAGCTGCTTCTCTCTTCCACTCAGAGTTGACAGCCCCGCTCCGCTCCCCTCCCCTCCCCTCCCCTCCCGTCCCGTCCCGTCCTGTCCCCTCCCCTGCATGGGCTTTCCCCATCCAGCCGCCACTGCTCAGTCCGGGAGGCATCCGCTCTGCCCTCGGTCCGCGGCTCGCTCCTCGCCATGCCTCTGAGGGGCCTCGGGGCTGCTTCCGAAAGGCGAAGGTAAGCGTCCATCCCGGCCCCCCGGGCTTTGGGGGAGGAAGGGGCGACGGCCAGGGGAGGCATCTAGCGGCCGCCCGGCACCCTCACCTGGCCACAGGCTTCCCGGCGCCCACGCGCGCGCACGCTCGGCCACGCTTCTCTTCAAGCAGACAGAGAGGACCCCTGGAGAGACCCCGAGGGGGCTCGGGCACAGGTCACACAAGCACACACACGGAGCGCGCGGGTGCGGGTGCGCGCGGGGGTCCAGGTCGGAAGGCACAAGCACGTTGCTGGAGTCATAATCCCAGGCTAGGAAGGAGAGGCAGTGCTGCCTAGTGGCTAGAGATCTGGCCTCCGAGGCAGAAGGACCCGGGTCAGCCCCGTCTATGTCACGTGCTAAGTCCCTCGGCTTCTCCCCGCTCCAGGTGACTACAAGAGGGTACGTCACAGAGAACATGGCACTCCGCAGCAGCCGGAGGGTGAGTTTCCTGTAGCAGCGAACTCACAGGGTGCGTCCCTAGCTCTATCTATTGAATAGGCAAAGATGAGTAAACTGAGGCATCTGGAAGAGAAATGACAACGTCAGACGACAGGGAAAGCCCCTTTCTCTTTTCTTATAAGAAGGGGCAGCTAGGTGGGGTGGCTCAGTGGATTGAGAGCCAGGCCTAGAAATGGGAGGACCTGAGTTTGAATCTGCCCTCAGACACTTCCCATCTTCGGACCCTGGGCAAGTCACTTCACCCCATTGCCCAACCCTTATCACTCTTCTACCTTGGAATCAATACACAGTACTGATCCTAATACAGAAGGTAGGGCAGCTGGGTGACTCAGGGGGTAGAGTCAGGCCCAGAGATGGGGGATGACTGGGTTCCGGTCTGGCCTCAGACACTTCCTGGCTGGGTGACCCTGGCCAAGTCACTTAACCCCCATTGCCCAGCCCTCCCGCTCTTCTCCCTTGGAACACAGTACTCACTCTAGAACGGAAGGTAAGGGCGTGATCTAGCACCCCAAGCTTGGCTGGGGCTCCTAGAGACTTGGGGACTCCCCCATCTACTTATGTCACCATCCAGAGTTCACTTGCTGGGAAAGCTCCATCAATGGAAAAGAGGCTCCAGATCCTGGCCAAGTGCATGGATTAGTGCTGTAGAACATGGCAGAACACACAGAAGGCCTCACCGTGGCTCCAAGGCAATTTGGTGCAACCTGTAAAGGACGTGCAAAGCCCATAAGCAGGCAGTACAGCTCTCTCTAGCCCTGCCGAGCTCCCAGAGTCCTCCAACTTGGAGCATCTCCCTGGGGCCCAATGAACTTGGGGTCTTTGGGTGAATCTCCCTTTTACCTCTTAGGGAGGCATCTGCCCTACTTTGGGACAAAAGCCCTCCCAGAAAGCCCCCTCCCACAGGACACGCGTCACCTGAATAAGTGCAGCCAATAGTCGACACTCTTTCCCTCCTATAATGTGTTCTCTCCCTTGCCCTCCACCCTTGGACCCAGTTTGGCTCTTAGCTCTGCTTTCTTTTAAGCCCTCACCTTTTGTCTTAGAACTGATACAGAATACTGGTTCCAAGGTAGAAGGGTGGTAAGGGTTAGGCAGTGGGGGTCAAGTGACTTGCCCAGGGTCACCCAGCTAGGAAGTGTCTGAGGCCAGATTGGAACCCAGGACCTCCTGTCTCTGGGCCTGGCTCTCAATCCACTGAACCACCCAGCTGCCTTTTCTTAGTTTCTTTTGACTCAATGGATCTCTCTAGATGGAATAAAAAGGTCCACAGGGTCTATAGACTCTCTTTTATTGACCCACACAAGCAGACAGATTTTACTCTCATCAGTCTGTTCTACAACAATGGGAGCCAATTGACTGATCGATCTTAGGGTCAGTCCTCATCAGTGAGACTTATGCTCAGGCTCAGGGTGCTGGACCACATGGACTACACCCTTACCTTCCTGAGGGTGAGTCACCTTCTTACAAGAAAAGAGGAGACAGTATGGTTTAGAGTGGCCCAAGAATATTACCCCCTCTTTGGCTACTTATGCTACCACCCAGAGGAAAAACTCCGAAATATAGCTCCTGTCTAGGTCTGCGCAAATGCCAAGGAGTCTCTGAATCCTATATAAGCATGCAAGGTAACAGATGCATAGATTAGGTGGAGGACAGCCTGCTGTCCATCCCACGGAATGCGGGAAAACACCCAGAAGGCCTCATGGTGGCTCACTGAAAGCAGCCCACGTGCAATCAGTCCAAGTTCTCTAGCTCCAAACCTGCAGAGCCTGGCTCCCAACATCAAACTAAGTCGTAGAAGCAGAGCATCCTAGATCTAAAGCTGGACAAAATCTCAAAGGCCATCCAGTCCAACCCTCTCATCGTACAGATGAGGAAACTGCGGCCCAGAAGGGAAAATGTGCCACCTTCCACAGAACCTGTTCCTGGCATTATACAACAGCCACTGGCTTACCCTGGTACTTTTCCCATCATTTTGGTGCTGAAAGGCTTTTAGCATTCATTCATTCATAGCTTGAGCCCACTCATGTTAGGGACAAACCACATGTGACATATGCCTGTATTCGTGTGGACCCAGTTCCTGGGCTCACCTGACACAGCTACTCCATCTTCTCCATCCATCCTCTCCCACACATCACTGAGCAAGGACTCCATCCTGAGTTTCCTTCCCAGCTCCAGGATATCTCGGGATGGCAATTGCAAACTGGGTCCTGAAGGACATGATTTCTCGTAGAGTTGTAGAATATCAGATCCAGAAGGAACCTTAGAACATAGAACATCAGAATTGGAAGGGACCTTAGGGATCGTCTAATTTATTGTTCCCATTTTACAGCTATTGAAACTGAGGCCTCGAGGCTTCAAGGGGAAGGATTTGTCCTACAGCCATTAAACAACAAAGACACTTACATGAACTCAGGTCCTCTGACACCCAGTACTCTCTCTGTGGTGTGACACTGTCTCCCATTACTGTCCTCTACGAGTTTTGTCCAAGTGTCTAGGAAAAGGAGGACTCTTCCACCTTCCACCTCATCAGCTGGCTAGAAGCAAGGCCCTGAGAAGTGCAGGGAGAGAGGAGATAGCCTAGCTTAGCTTTCAAAATTCTATTTGATTCTGATCCTTCCAAGCCCCCCCCCATAGCCTGATTTGGGGGTCAGGTTCTACCTTTGTGTGATAGATTGCCTTTGAGAGTATCCCGGGGTACCGAGGGATTAAATGACTTGCCCAGGGTCACACAGATAGTACCCATTGGAAGGAGGAATTGAATCCAGATCATTCCAGGGGTAGAATGGGAATGACTTCCTCTGTCAGTGATGGTGGCAATCGGTGAAAGAGCAGAAGCGTTGGAGTAGACGAAGAACAGGCAAGGGAGCGGACTTGGTGTCCAGAGTCGCTCAGGGACCCCCTGGAGCAGCTCAGAGCAGCCAGGGAATGAGATGTTTGGCCATGAGAAAAGGCGGGTATAAATAGAACTCTCCATGAATACTGTGTCAGCCTCAGAGGTCAGCCGGAGGCTGAGCAGGATGGGAATTGAGTGGCTAACTGAACACTCACATTCTCATGCACACAGAGACAACAATATCTGAGCAGGAAAGGCCCTGAGCAAAGGTCTAGGCCCCCCTCTGATGCACTGAGGGAACTGGGGCTCAGAGGAGGGCCATAACTAATCCAAGGTCACACTGGCTGGCAGGAAGGGCCAATGCCAGCATTTTCAATCCTGGCCCAGGATTCCTTCTTTCAAAACAACAAGAAAAAGCCCTTACCTTCTGTTTAGAAGTGCTACTAAGTAGGGGACAGCTAGGCGGCTCAGTGGATTGAGAGCCAGGAGGTCTTGCTTTCCAATCTGGCCTCAGACACTTCTGGGAATCTGGGTGACCCTGGGCAAGTCACTCAACCCCCATGGCCTAACGCTTTCTATTGTTCTGCCTTAGAAAAAATACATGGTATTGATTCTAAGATGGAAGATAAAGGTTTAAAAAGAATTGATACTAAGTACTGGTTCCAAAGCAGAAGGGCTAGGCAGTGGGGGTTAAGTGACTTACCCAGGGTCACCCAGATAGGAAGGGTCTGTGCCAGATTTGAACCCAGGACCTCCCCTCTCTAGGCCTGGCTCTCAATGCTCTGAGCCACCCAGCTGCCCCCAGCAGTATGCCCATTTCCAGAGGCCCCGTTTGTATCTCTGATGCTTAGGCTCCATGACCACTTATTTCCCAGACCTTTGCTCTAGGAGAAGCTCAGCCTCCAAGGATGCCATCTGCTTTCCCATCACCCTTTGGCTGTATCAAACCTTTGACTGTGTGTTTCCCTGCTCCCCTGGCTTGGTGCCATGCCAATGTGCCTCCCCACCTAGTTGCTGCTCAAGCAGATGACCCTGGTCTCTAACAAGCCTCCCCAAATTGCCCTCAGTTTCCTGGGACCCTTGCATCATTGCCTGAAGGCCATTCAAAACATTTTTGCCCTTGTTCTCGAGATTTTCAGGGCCTTCTGCATCATCATTCCCCAGCGCTCCCCGAGCTACACACTCACACGTCGCAACAGGGCCCACACTTCCACAAAGCATGCCCTTCTGAAGCCCTTTCCTTACAGGAGCCCTGGAGAAAAGGGGGTGCAAGTGTGATTGTCCCCATTTTACAGATGAGGCAACTGGGGCTCAGAGACAGGGAGGCCACTTGCTTATAGAGTGGGCAGGGGCCTCAGAGACCATTTACTCCAATCCCCTCGTTTCCCTGAGCCCCAGAGAGGGCCTGCCTGGATCTGTGAGCATGGGTGGCAGGGCTTAAAGGACAGAATCGCAGCCTGATGGGTAGTAAGTGCTTAATCATTGCCTGCCTCCTGAAGGGGCCTCAGTGGCCAGCTTTGCCAGCCCTCCCCTCTTACTGATACCTAACTGAGGCTCCAGGGAAGTAACTTGCCCAAGGTCACACATAGGAACCAAGCTTAAGAGCTAAAAGGGATCTGAGGGGTCATCTAATCCGACCTCTTCATTCTACAGAGGAGGTAACTGAGGCCCAGGATGGAAAAGGAATTTATTTGAGATCATCCTAATAGTAAGTAGAAAGGAAAGAAACAAGCATTTAGCACCTATTCTGTGCCAGGCATTGTATTAAAAGCACTTTACAAACATTTGATCCTCTCAACAACCCTGAGAGGTAGAGACTATTATCCTAGTTTGACAGTTAGGGGAAACTGAGGCAGACAGCGGTGAAGTGAATTAGCCCAGAGTAATATGTTCCTAGCTAGTAAGTGTCTGAACCTTGATTTGAACTCAGGTCTTCCTGAGGTCAGGCCTAACACTCTATCCACTATGCTATATTAATGCTTCCAGTTAGTATTACAGGATTTGAACTGAGGTTCTTTGATTACAGACTATATGCTGCCATCTTTCCACTGTATAGTATTGCCTCTATATTCTATAACTAAAAAGTGCCAAGGCTGGAATTTGAACCCAGGTCTCCTGACTCTGAGGTTAGAACCATTTCTACTCTGCTCTGTTGCCTGGATTCAGAATTAGAGGACCTGAGTTTGAAGACCAGCTCTGCTGGTTAGACTTATGTGACTATGGGCAAGTCCCTTTTCCTCCCTGAGCCTCAGTTTCCTCACCTGTAAAATGGGGGAGTTAGACTAGATGGTCTCTGGAGTGTTTGGAAGTTCTAAGTCTGGAATCCCATATGTCATCCTGGGCAAAAATCTCCCCCTCCCAGGGCCTCAGTTTACTTATCTGTAAAATGAGAGGCTTGGGCTCAATAGTCTCCAAGGTCCCTTCCAATTTTAGGTTTAGGGTCTTATGAGTAAACTTGAAGAAGTCCCTTAGACTCCATGGGCCTCAGTTTCCTCATCTGTAAAATAAGGTTTAACTCTAAACACTATGAATCTCATATACAACTTTATACTTTACAAAGTGTACTTAAAAACAAAACAAAACAAAGTGTACTTTACCTTAGAATAATGCCATATACAGGTACCTCCTAGCTGGGTGACCTTGGGCAAGTCACTTAAGCCCCCTTGCCTAGTCTGTATCAGTTCGAAGACAGAAGGCAAGGGTCTAAAAAGAAAAAAAGAACCACTCCATGTAGGAAGTGGTTCAAGTATCCTTAAATCCCTTTTACAAATGGGGAAACTGAGCCACCTTCCATAACATCACACTACCGTCTCTGGAAGCAAAAACACTTACTTAAGGATTCATGTTCACATACGTGTGTGCTCAGACAAGTGCTTACTTGCCACTGCTCATGCCTGTGGCGAGGGGCACCCATCTACTCTCTCATTGTGGCCTGTGGCTCCTCCCCAGGTCCTTCTCCCTCAATGGTTTCCAACCTTAGCTCTGAGAACAACTGTGAGAGCCATGCCCTGGGTGCCACACTCTGAGCCTTGTGGCTTCCTTGCTGTCTCAGGAACTGCCTCTAGGGATGACACTCATCACCTCGTACTCAGGACCAGACAAAGGCGTCTTTTTGACAGGGAGTGTGACTAAGCTCGGCAAAAGACGTGGAGAAACTTCGAGTCTAAAGATTGGCCAACTGCTAGGTCAACCCAGACTGCTCATTCCCATAGAGTTGTGTGATGCTGTGTTCTTGTGCCACATGCGGAGGAGATAGATTCCCACCAAAGGAATAGTGCAAGGGGCACGCTATTGCTGTTTAGTTGTTTCAGACGGGTCTGACTCTTGGTGACAGCATTTGGGTCACCGTTTCTTGGCCAAGATCCCAGAGTGGTTGCCCATTTCCTTCTCTGGCTCATTTTATTGATAAGGAAACTGAGGCAAACTGGGCGAAGTGACTGGCCCAGGGTCACACAGCTAGGAAGGGTCTCTGCACTGCAACACCCTCTAGTGGCCCCACAAGGAAGCTATAGCATGAGGGGAAATAACCAATTGGCAATATCCACTTTCCATTGGCATCCATGCAAAGTCAAGAAATGAGAAGGTGGGAAGCAAGGGGAGTGGACTGCCCCTGTCCTGAGTCACGAGGAGATGTAGACAAGAATCTCTCACAGGATGAGACGGTAGTGTTCTGTGATGTTGGAGAAAACTGGCCCATTGAGGCGATCTGAGTATGCATGCCACTGTTGCCTTCCTGTTTATAAAACCCTTTCCCTATGCTATCTCATGTTGTCTCACAATAATTCTGGGAGGCAAGTGCGATTTTTACCCCCTTTGTGGGGAAACTGAGGCACAAGAGGAGGTGAAATGACTAACCCCCAGTCACAAGAAGACAAAATGTCTCTGAGGCCATATTGGAACTCAGATCTTCCCATCTCATAGCAGAAGAAGGCTCTTAATGGCTTTGGAGACAGAAAACTTGGGTTCAAATGCTCCTTAGCAGTTGGGTGGCTTTGGGCAAGGCCTCTCTGGCCTTGGATCAGATGAGATCGTTTATGTTATCTACCCTAGAAATGGGAACTATCATTTCTTGTTTCTATCATGCACAAGATATCAACCCCAACAATGAAACCATCTAGCTATCAGAGGGCTAACATTTTACTAGGAAAAACAATCTGTACTAGACAAATTAATACAAAGTAAACAACCGAGGAGATTGGGAGAAGCCTCCGGTAGGAAGTGGCATCTGATTAGAGCCTTGGAAGGAAGGTGGGAATTAAGAGATCGAGATAAGGAAGCAAAAGAATGTATCAGGCCTAAAAAGCAGCCTGTACAAAGGTTTGTAGACAGAGAAGGGGCTGCTGGGTTGGGTGACTTGTCAGGAGGCCAAGTGAAGAATGGGCAAAGGACCACTCCCTGGTGCCCCCAGAGCTTGGAAAGATTTAACCAAATAGCTAGGATATAATGGAACCTAGGTGATGCTGCTTTGTGGTTCTCAAAGTCGGTATACTGTCTGGCAGGGATCCTTATTTATGGTTTAATAGCCTCTGGTGTTATTTGACTTGGGTATAGACCACTGATGCTCAGGAGGCCTGGGAAGCCAGTTTATCCAGGGCTTTATGGGTCAAACAGAGGAGTTTGTCAGTCAAGTAGAGAGCAAGTGAAGCTCTGGGAGCAGGAATCTTGGGGATACCAATCTAGCATTTATATGGAGAAGGGGAAAGCTAGAGGGAGGCAGGGAGACCAGGGAGAAGGCTGTTGTAACAGTGTAGGGGAGAGGCAATGAGGGCCTGAACAAAGGTGCTGGCTGGGTACATGAGGAAAAAGGTGGTTGATACAGAGAAGTACTGTAGACAGGTTGTATAAGTTGAGATGAGGGAAGATGGTGGTAGAGAAGTTCAGCAGAGAAGAGAGTTTGGAGGAGAACAGAGAGTGAGTTATGTTTCAGACATATTGAGTTGGACATGCCTATGGGACATCCAGGAGGAGATAAAGGGGAGAAGGTTTTGGAGCTCAGGAATCAGTTGGGGTCTAGACAAGGTGCAGCAATAGGAAAATTGGACTCATTGGAGCTGATGAGATCATCAGAGTATAGAGAAATATATAGAGTATATATATTATATATATATATAATATATATATATAGAGTATATATATATAATATATATATTATATATATATATATATAAAAGTATAGAGAATAGGGGGCAACTAGGTGATTCAGTGGATTGAGAGCTCGGCCTAGAGATGAGAGATTCAAACCTGGTCTCAGACACTTCTCAGCTGTGTGACCCTGGGCAAGTCACTTCATCCCCATTGCCTAGCCCTTGCCACTCTTCTGCCTTGGAACAAAGACTTAGTGTTGAGTCTAAGATAAAAGATGATGGTTTAAAAGAAAAACAAAAAGCCTTTCTGAATTATACTTTTAAGCTGCTGGGCAAGTCCCTTAACTCCCATTGCCTAGCCCTTACCGCTCTTCTGCAACAGAGTACTGATTCTAAGACAGAAGGGAAGGGGTGAAACAATTATATAGACTGGCTAGATGAAAAGGACCCAGCCAGAACAGGAGGGTACACCCAAGGTTAGATGGTGACCCACAAAAGAGCGTGAGAGGGAATAGGGAGATTGAGGGCGAGGGGGTCAGGAGAGCGCAGCATCATGGAAAGCCCAGGGAAGAGGGTGTCCAGAAGAAGACTAGGAAAAGGTCAATGAATCGAGCATTTATGGGATGGCTAGTGACCTTGGAAAGGGCAGTCTCCACTGAGTAGTGGGCAGGGGGGCTAGATGAGAAGGGGTTGAGGAGTGATAGACAGGTGACAGTAGTAGAGGTCTTTATTTTCAACCCTTACCTTCCATCTTGGAAGCCATAGTTAGTATAGGTTATAGTTAGTATCGTATAGTTAGTAGAGCTCAGCAATGACTTGTCCAAGGTCACAAAGCTAAGAAGTGTCTGAGGCCAGGTAGATGGGTTTTTTCAGGACAATAGCTCGAGGGGATGGCCAGCTAGAGAGAAAGGATGAAGGATGGGGAAACCTGGGCATGCTTCTTGGCTGTGAAGAAGGAAACAGTGGATAAAGAAAGGCAGAAGATTGGATGGAAGTAGGGAGACGACCCATTGGGCAGGCTCCCTGATGGCATGAGATCATGGACACTAGTTGAGTAGTTGACTCTGGCAAGAAGGACCAACTCTTCTTGCTAGGCTGGAGCAAAGGAAGAAAGAACAGGGAGAGAGTGATGCCAAGAGCTTTTGAGGTACAAGACTGGGGAGAAGAGGGAGCTCCAAAAGTCGGCGGGGGAGTGGGGGGAACTTAGACTAGACAGTCTCCAAGGATCTTATGACTGTGCCCCAAATTTAGGTCCCACTGGCTTAGGACTGCCACGGACAGTTTCATGGTCATCGGGAAAACAACATTGTTGCCTTTTGCGCCCGCTTCCTGTGCCGTGCTCACAACTCTTCAAAAGGCCATCGCAGCCCGCAGCCCCGCAATCATTTCTGCTCCCTTGTCAGCAGCAGACCCACATCCTAACCTCAGTTTTCTCAGCTGTAAAATTGGGAGGTTGGATGTAGGCAGCTTCTAAGACCTCCTTCATCCCCTCCGTTCTCCAACTCTGAAGATCTGATGGAGCATGCGGTTTAGTGGAGAGATTACAGGACTTGAAGTCACAAAGCCTTGGATTTGAATCCTGCCTAAGACGCTTTGGGACTTTGGGACTATTGGTAAGTACCTTCCCTTCTGGGAGCCTCAGCTTCCTTCTCTGTAAAGTGAGTGGGGCTGGCCCACTCTAGAGCTACGATCTCCCAGAACCCAACCTTTTCCCTCTATAAAATCAGAACCATGTTTGTACTCGCTAATTCCCAGGGGCCTTTATTATCAGATGGGAGAGCTTATTTCATGAGGACGACCTCTATCCCTCTTCCCTCCCTCCTCCCGGAGTGGACAAGCAATTCCACTGGCTTATACATACATTATTACTCAAAATCGAGTTCCATATTGTTCCGGCAACTCCAGAAGAGTATGTTACAGTATATATCCGTGGAGATCTGGAACCACTCCCTTCCACCTGCATGGGTTCAGACAAATCTTCTCAAGTTCCTCTGAAAGCATCCCTCTCATGATCTCTTAAGGCATCTCTTACCCATCCTTGGGCAATTCTTTGATTTGTTAAACCATTCCCCAGCGGATGGGCGTCCCCTCAGTTCTTTGTTGCTGCTAGAAATCTTTTGGTACCTATGGGTCCTTTTAGTCTTTCTTTGATCTCTTTGGGGTATAGACCATGGAGTGGTTTATTTTAAACCCATAACCTTCCATCTTAGAATCAATACTAAATATCGCTTCCAAGGCAGAAAAGCTTCCATCTTAGAATCAATGCTTTGCATTGGCTCCAAGGCAGAAGAGCAGTGAGGGCTAGGAAATGGGGGTCAAGTGACTTGGCCAGGGTCACCCAGCTAGGAAGTGTCTGAGGCCAGATTGGAACCC
The DNA here is from genome assembly GCF_027887165.1 of Monodelphis domestica. NCBI lineage: Eukaryota > Metazoa > Chordata > Mammalia > Didelphimorphia > Didelphidae > Monodelphis > Monodelphis domestica. The sequence continues at coordinate 79,854,605 of NC_077235.1, forward strand.
AGGACCTCCCATCTCCAGACCCAATTCTCAATCCACTGAGCCACCCAGCTGTCCCACCCTACATGTAGTGGTTTTATTGGGTCAAAGGGTATGCACAATTTAGTAATTTGGGGGACGTCATTCCAAATCACTTTTTGGAAGGGCCAGACCAGTTCATAGCTCTACTAACAGTGCCTTAATGGGCCTGTTTGCTTTCCTTTTCCTTCTTTTTTGGGGGGTGGGGTGGGGTTAACTTTGCAGATCTGAGGGACACGATATAGAATCTCAGTGTTTCTTTAATTATCAGTGACTCAGAGCGTGTGTTCATGTGGTTTTTGGTAGCTTGGCTTTCTCCCCCTTGGAACTGCCAGCTCAGGTCTTTTGACCATTTATCAGTTGGGGACTAGCTGCTCCCACAGCACTTGGTTTGTCTCCTAGGGTGCTTGGCGATTTTCGTGAACCTCTTGCCTCCTCCTTATAGAGTATGAGCTCGGAGAGAGCAGGGCATCTTTGTGTTCAGAGGAACCTCCAAAGCAGGCTGGTCAAACCCAAACATGGCCGGGAGAAGCTCTCCTGTAGTCCCAGCTTTGCCATTTACTCCCTGGTGATCTTAGTCAAGTCACTCAACCCCTTTGGGCCTCAGTTTCCTTATCTATCAAATGAGGTAAATGACTTCTAAAAGTCTCTTTTGGCTCTCAATCGCAGAGCCTATGCTTTTTCTCTATGGCCCCCAGTGAGGGGGAACTCACTGCTTCTCCAAATGGTCTACTCTGCTTTGGGACTGTATTCATTGCTAGGAAGGTTTTTCCTGAAGTCGAGCCTAAATTTGGCTCTTGGAAGCATCTGCCCACTGCTTCTGGCTCCACCCTTTGGGCCAAGCAGACTGTTCTCCTCCACATGACAGCCCCTCAATCACTGGTACCCCACCAGATCAGATGAAAACCTTGCCACATATTTCACTGGAAGAACTGAGGCCATTTGCCGAGAGCTCTCCCTTCTTCTCCCATTATCCAGATGCCCTCCTCCACTGTCTCCTCCTTCGCCTTTGTCTTCCATGAAGAAGCGGCCCCTTTCCTTGCCTGGCAAACCCCTTTACCTGCACGAATGATCCCATTCTATCCCATCATCTCCACCCTCTCACTATTCTTTTTTTTAACCCTTACCTTCTGTCTCAGAATTGATAACGTAGTATCAGTTCCAAGGCAGAAGATCGGTAAAGGCTAGGCAATTGGGCTTAAGTGACTTGCCCAAGGTCACACAGTTAGGAAGTGACTGAGGCCAGATGTGAATCAGAACCTCCCATCTCTAGGCCTGGCTCTCTATCCACTGAGCCATTTAGCTACCCCTCATTAATCTTCAATTACTCCCCATTTACTGGCTGTTCCCCTACTGCCTACAAACATATTCATGCTCCCCCCATCCAAAACCTCTTCCTTGGATGCATCATTCCTGCTAGCTCTCCTTCCGTATCTCTCTTCCTTTTCATGGCTAAGCTCCTTGAGAAGGCTCTCTAAAATGGGTACCTCCACTTTCTTTCCTCTAGTTTTTTCCTTAACTCTCTGCAGTCTAGCTCAAACAACCCTCTCCAAAGTAGCCAAAGATCTCCAAGTTGCCCTGTCTAATGGCTCCTTCTCAGTCCTCATCCTTCTTCACCTCTCTGCAGCCTTGGACATTATCAATCACCCTCTTCTCTTTAAGTTTCCAAGACGTTGCTCTCCCCTGGTTCTCCTTCTTTCGGGACATTCGGTTTCCTTTGCTGGATTTTCATCCGAGTCACACACACTAACTGTGACTGTCTCCTAAGGCTCTGTCCCGGGTCTTCTGTTCTTCCTCTATCCTATTCTACTTGGTAATCTCATCTCCCAAGGACTCAATGATCATTTATCATTCCTTTAGCAATGTTGTATGACTCTCAGATCAACTTATCTAGTCCTAACCTCTAATCTCGGTTTCCGGCTCCCTATTGGACATCTCAAGTGGAATGTCTCATAGATATCTTAAATTTGACTTGTTCACATCAGAACTTGTTATCTTTCCCTTAAAACCCCCCCTTCTTCCAAACCGCCTCATTACTGTTGAGAGTACCACACTCACCCTCCTCCCAGGCACCCAGGCTCAAAACCTAGGCATCCTCCTGAATCTCTATCACCATCTCCAATTTGGCGCCCAACCTTCTTCACACCACTCAGAACATCTCCTGTCCTCTGACACTGCTGCCACCCTGAAGCATGCCCCTGGCCCTTGATTCCTGGGCTGTTAGAGGAGTCAGTCTTCCAGCTGATTTCCCTGCCCAAAGTCTCTCTGTACTCCAAGCTGCCAAAGCGATTCTTCTAAAGAACAGCTCTGACGATGTTACCACCCCCCTGTTTAATCAACTCTGGTGGCTCCCTATTTCCTCTAAGTTCAACTGTAAAATCCTCCCTTTGGCTTTTGAAACCTTCCCTAACTTTCCAGTGACACTAATGATGCAGTGAACAAGATGCTCCATTTCTCTTCTCTCTGGCTAGAAGGCTCTCCTTTCTTATCTCGACTTCCTGGCTTCCTTGGTCTCCTTTGCGTCCCAACTAGAAAGCCAGCTTCGACACGAAGCCTTTCCTGATTTCCCTTCATTTCAGTGTCTTCCCTCTGTCCATCATGTCCAGTTTATAGATTGTTTGCACATAGCTGCTCCTACATCGTTCTGGCCTTAGACTGGGAGCTCCTGGAGAGCAAGGATTTGGTTTTCGTTTGCTTGCCTTGTCTTTGCGTTCTCCGTGCTTAGCACAGCGCCTGACGTAGTGGGGGCTTGAGAAAGGCGATCATGTGCCCCTTAAGTGTCCCCTTCTCCAGGCTGAGGTATCTGTCTCTGCATTCCCTTCGGTGCCCCCGCCTTGTTGGTCTTGGATCTCAGTTTTCTGTACCAATGAAAGAGAACATTGATTTGGAGAGTCCAAATCCATGGCTAATTCCCCCAGCTGGGTCGGAGCTGAGAGCCTCCTGATTCCCCATGGCGGGATGCTTTTCCATGCAGCTATCTTCCTTGCAATTATTTCCCTGTGTCTGCCTCTGCCTCTGTGCCGGCTGGCTGATATGGAATCTGCACAGCTGGGACTGGCTGGCCATGTGTGTGAAGAATCTGCAATGTGGATAATCCCTGCATGGATAATTGGAAGTTGGCTGTACCCAGATGTACAGCACTTAAAATTGACTCTTATATGGATGAGCTGCCGAGGGAGTTACCTCATCCCCCTCCCTTCCACCCCTTCTCTCTCATGGAGGTGGGGGAGTTGGAATACTCCTTGCTCCTCAGTGGCACTTCCAGGCCCTCCCTCTACCGCCATCCCTCTGTAAACTCTCCTTGGAGTTTCATGCGGCTCCTATTTATCACCCAATCGTGATTCAGGTAGCTGTGATCTACCAACACCTGGGATACTCACTTCCTGAGCCTCAGTGAGCTCCAGGAGAGTCTCTCTCTTTTCTCCAACTCCTGCCCTTATACTAGGGGACTTCATCGTCATTCATTCTCCCTCAACCACCTGAACCTCCCAATCACCCACCATACTCCTTGACCTCGGCCTCCACCCCATCTCAACTATACAAGACGTGGTCATAATCTCCATCTTGCCATCGCCCACAGATGTTCCAGTGGCACCCTCACGGAATCTGAAATTCCGTTATTGGATCTCAATCTGTTGTCACTCTGCTTTACACCCTCAAAACCCATCATTTATCCATGCTGCAACTTCTGATTTCTCCACCCCTCAGTTCTTTCCCAGACTATCACCGATACACTGATTATATTCTCTTCCCTTCACCATCCTGACCCCTCAATGAACCAATTCAATACCACACTGTCATATTCTTGCCCTCTTTATCCTAGCAAAGATCTGACCTGCTAAACCCCAGTTTTGGATTACTCCCACTGTCCGCCGCCTTTGCTTCTACCAACATACTGCTGATTGAAGCTGAAATAAATCATGACACCATGATGCCTGGGTCCACTATAAGTTTAAGGTACTTAATCTCAACTGGGTCCTCACCGGGGCAAGGCAATCCTTTTCTACGTCCCTGATCAACTCACTACCTCATTTACTGTAGTGGCTTTCCCAAACATTTTCAGCCTTCCTCAGAACTTTCAGAAGAGGATCTTGCTTCATTTTTGGTCATTTGCTGAGAGTTCCTTCTCCCCCACATCTTTAGCTCATCTTAATCCTTCCCCTACTATTTCCTCCTTCATCTCTTCCTCACAAGAAGAGGTCGCCCACCTCCTTGCCAAGGCAAATCCCTCTACCTGCACAAGTGACCCTATTCTATCCCATCTTCTTTAAGAGAACACCCCCTCTCACCATCCACAATCTCCACCTAATAGACTGTCTGCTTCCCTAATACCTGCAAATGCACTCACATCTCTCCCATCCTCAAAAGTCTTCCTTGGTTCCACCCATCCTTTCTAGTCATCATTTTGTGTCTCTTCTCCCTTTCATGGCTCAACTTGTGAAGGCTGTCTAAAATCGGTGCCTCCACTTCCTCTCTCTCACTCTCTGCAGTCTGGCTTCTGACTGCCTCATGCAACGGAAACTTCTCTCATCAAAGTCACCAGTGACCCCTTAATCGCCAAATCCAATGGCCTTTTCTCAACCTTCATCCTTCTTGACCTCTCTGCAGCCTTTCATATTGTCGATCACCCTCTTCTCCTTCAGTTTTGGTGACGTCACTCGCTCTTGGCTCTCCTTTTCGAGCACTCACTCTTGTCTTCTTTGCTGGATTAGGGCACAAATACTGATTGTAGCTGTCCCCCAAGGCTCTGTCCTGGGCCTTCTTCTTTTCTCCTTCTATTCTATTTCCCTTGGCAACGTCCTCAGCTCTCATGGTTTCAATTACCATCCCTATGAGATGGCTCTGAAATCTACTTATCCAGCCATAACCTTTCCCTTAACCTCCAGTCGCCTATCTCCAACCGCCTAGTAGACTGCTTGAATTGGATATCCCACGGACTTCTAAAACTCAACATGTCCAAAACGGAACTCATTATCTTTCCCCCCAAGCCCTCCCCTCTTGCGGAATTCCTCATTACTGTCAGGGCACCGTCATCCTCCCAGCCACCCAGCCTCAAAAGCCAAGTATCCCATGGGCTCCTCCCCTCTCTCACCACCTTCCTCCAAGATCGAATCAGTTGTCGAATCCTGATTTTCTACCTTTTCCACATCTCTGGTTTATGTCCCCTTCTCTCCTCTGCCACTGCACCCACCCCTATCACCCGGGTGGGGTTGGCCTGCCTCTGGTGTCTCCCTAACTCCAGTCCTTCTTCCATTTAGTCACTAAAGTGACCAAAAGCGCGGGTCCGAGCATACCGCTCCCCCCCCATACACACCCCAAAGACTTCAACGGAGACTTCAACAAAGTCTCAGAGGCCCTGCTTGCCACTAAGCTCAAAAACCAGATCCTCTTTTGAGGTTTTAAAAGCTCGTCATAGTGTGGCCCTTTCCGAGCCTTCGAACCATGGACTCCATTAGTTAGTAATGCCAGCTTCTCATCGGATCCCCCATCTCCAACTAGGAGGGTTTTCACTGGTTGTCGCCCATGCCTGGAATGTTCTCGCCCTCCTCTCCACCTCTCGGCTTCCTTCAAGCCTCAGCTAAAGAGCCACCTTCAGCAAGAAGCCTTTTCCAATCCTGCCCATTTCTTCCTTCTGACACTCCCCCTGGTTTATCCTCTCCATAGCTTATTTGTACAGAATTAGTTGCCTATTCCGCCCTCTGCCACATGACCGCGAACTCCTTGAGAGCAGGAACCATTTCTTTTGCCTTGCTGTCTCCTGCCTTTCTTTGTATCTCCAGAACTGAGCACAATGGCTGGCCCAGTCTCTTTTATGGAGAAATGCTTAAGGCCTGCCTGGTGGTAGGCAAGAGAGAGTTCAAGGGGGAATCCAGGGGGATGGAAGGGGTGGCTAGATAAAACCCTGGACCTGGATTCAAGAAGACCTCAGATACTTCCTAGCACTAGTTGGGTGACCTTGGGTAAGTCATATAGCCTCTGCCTCAGTTTCTTAATTTGTAAAATAGGGATAATAATAGTACCTACCTCCCATATACTTAGCATAATACCTATATCTATGTTAGCTATTATTATTATTATTATTATTATTATTATTATTAAAAAGCCTTACTTTCCTTCCTAGAATCAATGTGTATTGGTTCCAACGTAGAAAAGTGGTAGGAGCCAGGCAGTGGAGGTGAAGTGACTTGGCCAGTGTTACTCAGCTTGGAAAGATCTGAGACCACATTTGAACCCAGGACCTCTTGTCTCCGGGCCTGACTATAGCTACTGAGCCACCTTGCTGTCCTGGCTACCATCAGTTTTAAGGGGTAGCCTTGCTGGAGAACAATAGGGACACTGTTCCTGCATACCAGGAGACTTGGACAGAGGCCTGGATAGAAGAGAGAATGAACGTGGTCATGGGGGCCCAAAGACCCAATCGCAGAATGTCAGGGCAGAGCTTCAAAATCTAGTCCAAACCCAACTTGGCCACAACATTAGCATTAGTCAACCCAACGCCACTTGAAGACCTCTGGGCATAGTGAACTCACTACCTTAGAAGATAGGACATTCCACTTCGGGATAATTCTCATCATGAGGAATCTTTTCAAATTCAACTTTCTATGTTTACCCCAAATCTACCTCTCTTTAGCTTCCCCCCATTTTTCTTACTTCAGTGTTCTGGGCCCAAGCAGGACAAGCCTGATCCTTCTGTGTTATTGTGTCCCATCTCCCCACCCTTGCCCTCATCTGATGCCCAGAATTGGATGTGACATTCTGAAGGTGGCCCGATTAGGGCATAGACTAGCACCATGATCAGGGGAGACCCTCATGCTGAACACGGACTCTGGCATTGGAGTCGAAGGCTGTTAGTTCTCTAGGCCGTCATGTCATGTTGATGACTTGCATTTAAGCTTGTGGGACACCAAGACTCCCAGCTCTTATTAACTGAGATCCCCAGGTCCATGTGGTAGGAGGGAAGTGGCAAGAGAAGAAACTAAGAGGCCTGAGGTCCAGACTTTGACCTGAATCTAGAACAAAACAAAGAGCTGAGTTACTACGTCTGCCATGGTCTTGAGTTTAGCCTTGAGGCAGTGGGATGGCATGGTATATAGTGGAGTGGGAGGAGGCAGTTCTCCATTTGAAAGTCAGCAGCTAAGTGGCCTGTGGTTGTCACCCCCCCTTCACTCCTACACCTTACCCAGAGGCTGTAAGCACGTTCTAGACCCCATAAACCAGGGGTCCCCAAACTTTTTACAGAGAGGGTCAGTTCCCGGTCCCTCAGACCATTAGAGGGCCAGACTATGAAACCCTAACCCTAACCCTAACCCTAATTGGGCAGCAGTATGCACAGTGTGGAATCCCCTCCCCCAGATCGCCGCTCACCATGCTGATTGATGTCTTCCATTGGGCAGCCACATAATCCTTTGAGTGGCGTCTCTAAGGTGCCACACAAAGGATTATGTCACCAGAAGTAGTACTGTATGTGAGCAACACTGTGCTTTGTGGCGCCACCACATACGGTGCTCCTCTCACTGACCACCAGTGAAAGAGGTGCCTCTTCCAGAAGTAGGGTGTGGGCCGGATAAATGGCCTCAGGGGGCTGCATGTGGCCTGTGGGCCGTAGTTTGGGGGCCCCTTCTATAAACCTTCTCACTTGCCCCTATGGGAGCAACATTGATGGTAGTTCTTGAGGAATTCTCCAGAAGGACCAGTTGGGGGAGAGAAGGTTCAGAGCTGGGACTCAGCGTTAAGTGAGTCATATGGCAGGAATAGACAATAGGAGAATTGGGTGGAGGGCAGGACCAAGAGAACAGGGCCACTTGACTTCGGGCAAGTCATTTCTCTATATCTCAGTTTCCCCCTATGTAAAATGAGTCAGTTGGACTAGGATATTTCTAAAGGTCCTTCTGGCCATAAAGATATGGGGAAGAAAGGAAGGGCCAAGGGGAACCCAGGGCTACAGGGAAGGAGACATGGCTCTGCCATTAACTTTCTGTCCCCTCTGTGCCTCCCTTTCTTTAGGGCTGGACTGGGCTAGATTAGTCCTGGCATCTGGACAGGACTACAAGAGGTAAATGAACTGACTCTCCTGAGCTCACAAGCCCCAAATGCTTTCAGAATGTCAGTGATTTCTACTGGAGGCTTTGGGGTGAGGGAAGTTGAGTGGAAAGCCTAGACCCCCTCCCCCAATCCCAGGGAAGGGGGCCTGGTAGTCTCAGCAACCCCTGTAGTGAGAGGTGAGCCAGGGCCTGAGAACATCTGGCTGCTTGGGAAACCCCAGAGTCAGGGTCCTGGCCTGCGGCTCCATGTCTCCAGTGACAATAACAAGCTGTAACAGGAGAGGCTCTAAAGGGGGAGGGGGCAGGAATCCCTGAGCTCCTCCATCCTGTCCCCCCACCCAGCTGCTGCCATTCCCAGGGACCCTCAGCTTCTCCACCCTAGAACCAAATGCTGAGAGAGTTTATCCAAATAACCCAACTGGGATTGACACCTTAGGATGATGGAAGGACTGACCGGGGACCTGGGGAGGAGCAGAGATCTGGGGAAAGCTGAGTGGAAAAAAGATCAGGGTAGTCAGGGAGAGAAGCTCGAGGACTATGTCAAAGGAATGAGGACTGGAACAAATGAAGGGGTTCAGGAACCTCGCCTTCAAGCTGGGCCCTGCTGGAGAGAATTTGGCAAGCTCATGAAGCAGATTCAGAGTCGGAAGAAGGAAGACTTGGGCGATCGCCCGGTCCTGCCATTTATTAGTTAGTCATGTGACCTTAGACTCTGGGCCTCAGTTTCCTTATCCATGGACAGAGCAGGCGTTCTCAGCCTAGGGGTCCGGGAACTTGTTCTTTAAAATATTTGGATAACTGTATTTCGATATAATTTCGTGTTTTTGTTCATACTTTCAAACTCATGATTCTGAGAAACAGCCCCTGTAGCTTCCCATGAGCCACGACTGCCAGAACACAAAAGGGTTAAGGACATGGGGTCTGGAGGGTCTCTAGAGGACCCTTCTGGCTCCATATCTTCTGGCTGGTCGTCTCACTCCCAGCAAGTAGGGAGAATCCTGTGCTGACCTGCATAAAGTGTGTACTGTCTGTGTTTCTGCCATTGCCCAGTGGCTGCTCCTTAGCCAGACTGCAGCAGTGTCTGCCTCCCTCCTGGAAAGGGAATGAGGAAGGCCTCTTTTGGCTCCAGGTTATTGGTTAGAAGGAAGGGTTCCTTTCAAAAAGTGACAAAGGGCAAGGGACATGAATAGGCAGTTTTCAGTTAAAGAAATCAAAACTATTAATAAGCACATGAAAAAGTGTTCTATATCTCTTATAACCAGAGAGATGCAAATCAAAGCAACTCTGAGGTATCACCTCACACCTAGCAGATTGGCTAACATGACAGCAAAGGAAAGTAATGAATGCTGGAGGGGATGTGGCAAAGTCGGACATTAATGCACTGCTGGTGGAGTTGTGAATTGATGCAACCATTCTGGAGGGCAATCTGGAAATATGCCCAAAGGGCGATAAAAGACTGTCTGACCTTTGATCCAACCATAGCACTGCTGGGCTTGTACCCCAAAGAGATCACAAGGAAAAAGACTTGTACAAGAATATTCATAGCTGCGCTCTTTGTGGTAGCAAAAAATTGTAAAATGAGGGGGAATGGAAAATTGGGGAATTGCTGAGTAATTGCATCTGTTGGTGATGGAATACTATTGTGTTCAATGGAATAATAAAGTGGAGGAATTCCATGGAGACTGGAACAACCTCCAGGAATTGATGCAGAGTGAGAAGAGCAGAACCAGGAAAACACTGTACACAGAGACTGATACACTGTGGCACAGTTGAATATAATGGACTTCTCCATTAGTAGCAATGCAATGATCCAGGAAATTCTTAGGGACTTATGAGAAAGAAGCTATCCACATCCAGAGAAAGAACTATGGGAGTGGAAACACAGAAGAAAAACAACTGCTTGATCACATGGGTCTATGGGGATATGATTGGGGATGTAGCCTCTAAAGGGTCACCCTAGTGCAAATACTACTAATATATATATAATATAATATAATATAGTAATAATATAGGTCTTGATCAGTGACACATGTAAAACCCAGTGGAATTGCCCATCAGCTACAGAAGGGGGTAGGAGGAGGGGAGGGAAAGAACATGAATCTTGTAACCATGGAAAAATACTCTAAATTAACTAATTAAATAAAATTCCTCCACCCCCCCCCCCAATAAAATAAATAAATAAATAAATAATGGACAATGGGCACCAAAGTAAAAAAAAAACACAGGAAGATAAAGGGCCCGTAAAGGGCCAAAGGGAATCCTGGCCTGGGCCTGAAGGTTGGAGACAGGAAATAAAGAACACAGGGGAGAAAGAGAAAGAGAAAGACCTAAGGAACAGATATGAGGCTCTCCTGAGAGGAAGATGTTTTTATATTACAAGGAAGTTGCTGTCAGGAGAAAGATCAGCCAGTTAAGGCCAGAGTTTGAAGTAGTTCCCTGTTGAGAGGTACCAAGGCATCTGTCCTTAAATAGAGAGGTCTGTGTGGGGCACAGTGAATAGAGTGCCAGGACTTGGGTTCTGATCTGGCCTCGGACACTTCCTAGCTGTGTGACCCTGGGCAAGTCACTTCACCCCCATTGCCTAGCCCTTACCACTCTTCTGCCTTGGAACACATTATTGATTCTGACAGAAGTTAAGGGTTTTATTTTTTTAAAAAGAATAATATTGTATGGGAAGAAGATAGATGAAGAAATCCAGGAATTAGATAATGGAAGCATAGCAGAAGACATTTGGGTAAGGATTTGGAAAGAAAAAATAGAAGCAGTCTTTTCAAAGGAGTATAATATAGACAAGTCTGTGCTGGAGCCAGCTCATACCTGCTGGGGTACCAACTGATACATTCTCAGTGAGAAAATTCACATCTCAGGAACCAGCAACACTAAAAACCAGGGCTTGATTTTTTTGTTGTGGATTTTCTAGTCTTTTTTGTTTAATTATTTTATTCTTTCCCTAATTACATGTAAAAACAATTTTTAAACATTCTTTTTTTCTTAAGTTTTGAGTTCCAAATTCTCTACCTCCTTCCTGGCCTTTCTCTCTTACTTTCTTACTTTCCATTCCCCTGTCCTTGAGATGGTTAGTAATTTAATATAGATTTTACATGTGCAATTATGCCAAACATTTTTCCATATTAGCCATTTTGTGGAAGAGCACTCAAACAAAAAAAAAGTAGAAAGAAAGCAAAATATACTATGTTTCAGTTTGTATTCAGTCTTAATAAAGTGAGGAGAAAATGTCATGCAGATGAGACTTAAAAATGTGTAGTGCATTTTTCCTCCCTACTCCTAGAGAGTAGGTTAGTAAACATTTACCAGTACATTCCTAATTATAGACCACCTGGTCAGAAGGCAAAGATAGCTAAGGAGTTCAATAAATAGATTACAAACCTAGAAGAGAAGGAATGATTAGTAGTGATTGAGGACTTCAATTATGCAAACATCTACTGAGATTCTTTCTCTTTGCCAAAAGCATATGAGCTAAACAAATTTAATACCTTAATGATCATTTCATCTTTTTTAAAAAACCATTACTTTAAAATTTTTTTAATTTAATAATTTTTAACCCTTACTTTTTGTCCCACTAATAACTTTAAGGCAGGATAAGAGCTAGGCAATGGGGGGTTAAGTGACTTGCCTAGGGTCACACATCCAGTAAGTATCTGGGGTCAGATTTGAACTTAGATCTTTTTGACTTCTGGCTGGATACTCTCTATCCACTGCACCACTTAGATACTGTGGTGGTACAGTAGCATACTACTTTTAGTGGTACCAGTCCTGAAAGAAGGGTTAAACATCTGAACCTTCGAATGAGCTGATGGGAAATGCTAGGGACAACCATGAAAGACTTATTTTGTGTGTGTGTGTGTGTGTGTTTAAACCCTTACCTTCTGTCTTAGTATTGATTATAAGACAGAAAATCAGTAAGGTCTAGGAAATCAGGGTTAAGTGACTTGTCCAGGGTCCCATAGCAAGGAAGTGTCTGAAACTAGATTTGAACCCACGGCCTCCTGACTCCAGACCTGGCTCTCTATCTACTGAGCCACCTAGATGTCACCTCCCCTCCTTTTTATATCTTTCCATTCTGTCTTACTATTAATTCTTAGAATAAAAAAATTAACTCTTACTTTTTTGTCTCAGTAACAACTCTAAGGTAGAAGGGCAAGGGCTAGGCAATTAGGGTTAAGTGACTTGTCCAGGGTTACACACACAGGTAGGAAGTGTCCGAGACCAAATTTGAACCCAGGTCCTCCTGACTCTGGGCCTGGTGCTCTACCCGCTGTGTTACCTAGTTTCCCCTTTTAGTGGGTGTTTAAAGCTATATTGAGGGGAAAGTGGAGCTCCAAAGAAATGATCAGACCACTGCTCAGAATAAGTGGCAGACTGTTCTTGGGAGTAGAGAAAGCAAAACAAAGATGGCTAATGAGAGTTGAAACTTATGATGAGAGAAGAGATAGTAAGAGACTAGCTAGCTGCCATTGATCATTTCAAGGCATCAGGCCCAAACAAACCACAGCCTAGGCTATTTGATGGCAGAGTTGCTATGTATAGTCTTTGAAAGTCTGTGGAGAAGGTGGAAACAAGAGAGAAGCAAATGTTATTCTAAACTCTAAGCTAGTGAGCTTGACTTCAATTCTCGATTAAATTCTGGAACATGGATGGTTACAGAGTAAATGAAAAGATTGGCTATAGAGCTGCGACACGACTTCAAAGACAGGTCGTGTTGGATTTATTCTATTTCCTTTTTTGACAGAGTTTCTAAAATGGTTAATTGGGAAATGCTGTAGGTGTAGTTTATCCAGATGTCAGCAAAGCATTTGACAAAGTCTCCAATGCTTTTTGTGGGAAACAAAAAGGGAGAGATGTGGGCTGGGCAACAGATAGTAGACTTAGGTGGATTTTGGACTTGTTGAATGGACAGACCGAAAGAATCTGATAGATGGGTCAACACAGGGGCATGCTGGTAAATGTTTAGCTACCAGCTGTCTGAGAAAAAATATATATGTAAGATATTTAAGTTTAATCTGCATTATTAACTTTCTGAAGTCTAGGTGATCAACAAAACAATAAATCAAGCTTTTTATCAGCTGGTTTGAACTGCCTCCAGTATACCCCTGGGCTCATGTCAACTTGGAGGGAGGTCTTTAGTAAAATACTCCAAGGTTGTATCCTTGGTTTCAGGCTGTTGAACATTTTGAGCATTGACATGGCATGGTCATCATATTTACAGATGACACATAGTTAAGGAGCACATTGGATGGCAGCATTGGTACCTAAATGATCTCAACAGATAAGCACACAGAGACGAATTTCGTTAGATGATGCCCAATAGGGATAAACGTAAAACTTGGGTCTTGGGTTAAAAAATAAACTATACAAATATGAAATTGAGGAAGCATGACCAAAGAATAGTTCATCTGAAAAAGAAGATTACAGTCAGGGAAATCTCATGTTCCAAGTAAGGGAGGAGATATAGCCCTCCTGTCCTTTGTTCTACTTAAACATACAGGAGTATCATGTTCATTTCTGGGTGTCACATCTCGGGAAGAACATTGATGAGCTGGAGACTATCCAGATCAGGGCAACTTGGATGGTAGAGAACCTTGAGTTCATGCCATATGATGACTGGTGGAAGGAATTAAGTGCGTTTAGCTTGGAGAAGACTTAGGACAGGACATGAGAACTGTCCTCAGTATTAAAAGGACTAACATGTAGGGGAGGGGTTAGGCGTATTCTCTTTGGGTTCCAAAGGACAGAACTAGGAACAATGAGGGGAAGGTACAGAAAGGCCAATTTTGTTTCACGATAAGGGAAAGCTACATAACAATTCGTTTTTAGTCATGTCTGACTTTTTATGACTCCTTCTGAGGTTTTCTTTTCTTTTTAAACCCTTTGTTTCCTGTTGTGATAATAACTCTAGGCTAGGCAAATGGCTTAGATGACTTGCCCAGGGTCATACAGCTAGAAAGTGTCTGACATCAGATATGAACCCAGGATCTGCCATCTCCAGGTCTGGCTCTCAATCCACTGAGCCACCTAGCTAGCCTCATTCTGTCTTTGCATTCCCAGAACCAAGCACAGTGCCTGGCACATAGCAGATACTTAGTAAATGCTGGCTGATGGACTAATTAATTAATATTGTTTCCTTCCACTAGAATATAAGAATATATGACGGAAAGAACTTGTCTCTGTATCCCTAGAACTTTATATAGTATCTAGCACATAGTAGGTATGTAATAAATGTTTTTCTTCAGTTGTTTTAGCCGTCTCTGACTCTTCATGACCTTCTTTGAGGTTTTCTTGGCAAAGACCCTAGAGTGGTTTGCCATTTCCTCCTCCAGCTCATTTGACAGATGAGGAAACTGAGGCTAAGAGGGTGACGTGAGTTGCCTATGATCACACAGCTAGAAAGCATCCGAGGTCAGATTCGAACCCAGGTCCTCCCGACTCCAGGTCCAGTGTTTTCTGAACTGCACCACCTAATTGCCCAGAACAACAACACAACAACACAATTAGAACTATCCAGATTTAGAAGGGGCTATATCAGGAGAGTTTCCCTCACCAAAGGCCTTCAAGTGAAGGCTTTATGACTATAGAGATATTCTTAATCAGACAGAGGCTGACCTCCTGAGATAGGAAATGTTCAAGGTTCTTCCCCCCTCTGGGACTTGGTGATCCTATAAGACTCTGAATGAACTAAGGTCAAATCCCACCCCAGATAACTTACCAGCTGTGTGACCCTAACAAAGTCACTTCACTTCTCAGGCTCAGTTTCCATCTCCACAAAATGGGAGGATTGTTGTTGGGCCTAAATGAGATATGTGTCAAGCACGGGGTAAACCATAAGGTACTATATAAATGTTAGCTCTTGTGGCTGAGAGTCTTTTTTTTAATTCTTTTTTTATTATATCTCTATCTCTATCTTAGAAGTGATAGTGTGTCTTGGTTCCAAGGCAGTGAGGACTAGGCAATGGGGGTGAAGTGACTTGCCCAGGGTCACCCAACTAGGAAGTGACTGAGACCAGATTGGAACCCAGGACCTCCTTTCTCCAGGCCCGGCTCTCCATCCACTGAGCCACCCAGCTCTCTCTTCCCCTATTATTTTTATTCTAAACTGTTCAATCGTAGGTGAGTTGCTGGCAGAATTCAGATAAGAATTCGGGCCTCCTGACTCCCAGGCTGGGGTTCTTTCTGTTCTACACAGCTGTGCCCTTGAGCCTTAGCTTTTGCCACCTGCGGAAAGGGAAGGATTCTTTTGTCTTGCTATCGGTCTCAGGCTCTGTAGGAACTGGAGCTAGGAAAGTGGGCCAAATCCATAGAAGAAGCATTTACTGAGAGCCTCAAAATGTTCCAGGCATTGTAGCAGGCTCCACGTAACTGCCAGCCTTGGAAAGCTCACTTCCACTTTAGTGACGAGGTCAGCTCACAAACCTGACAGGCTGCCCTCAAGAACCTTACACTCTAAGCAAGGGAAAGAACCTTCCGCAGGCAAGGATCAATACATCTTGGCAGGCTGAAGGATTCCCCCAATAGGAGGGAGCACCTGAGCTTTGTTTTGAAGGAAGCCAGAGATTCCACCAGGCAGAAGGGAGGAGGAAGAACATTCCATGCATTCTGTACTGCTGATACAAAGGCCGGGAGGTGGGAGATGGAGGAAAAGGAAACTAGCCAGTTTACCTGTAATGTAGATTGTTTGAGAAGGGACTAAAGTGAAATCAGCCTGAAAAGATGGATAGGAGCCAGACTGTGAAGGACTTTTGATACAGGATAAAGGAGTTTGTATTTTACCAGCACAGCAATAGGAAGGCCTTGATTGTTCTGGAGGAGAGCAGTAGCAAAGGCTGATTCAAACTAGGAGTGACCATTTGGAGAAGTCGGCAGGTGTAGCGAAGTCTCAGGTTCGAAAGAAAATCAGATTTCGGGGCTTGTCTTGGGTGCGTACTGGCCATGTGACCCTAATCTTTTGACTAGACAGTACCTCCTCCCCAGGCAACTCTCTAAGACTCTACTGGAAGCTGCAGAATAGGGGCCAAGCTGCCTTATTAGAGAGAGTGCCCTCAATCAAGAGTTTCTCATTCCAGAAACTAATTAGAGCTGGGCACCTCAGTGGATAGAAAGCCAGGCCTACAGAGGGGAGGTTCTGGATTCAAAATTCACCTCGGACACTTCCCAGCTGGGTGACCCTGGGCAAGTCACTTCACCCTCATTGCCTAGCCCTGAGCACTCTTGTGTCTTGGAAGTGATACTCAGCACTGCTCTAAGACAGAAGGTGAGGGTTGTTTGGGCTTCTCTTACACGTCATTGCAATAGTCCAGGCAAAGAGATGGTAAAAGCCTGCACTGGGGCAGTGCTAAGAAGGGGACAGATGCAAGAGAAGCAGCTGGCTTTGGCTCCTTGGCATATATGATCATGGAGGAGAGCTCCAAGGCTGCACCCCTTGGCGTCTCAAAGAATGGTGGAGACGTGGCCAGCAGTGGGCACATTTGGAGAATGGCTGGATTCTAGGGGGAAGATAACGTCTTTGGCTCTGGGCATGTGGAGTGGGAGATGCCCCTGGGACAGCCAGGTGGAGATGCCCAGCCGGCCCTTGGTCGTGGGGCCGGAGAAGTGGATTGTGTGCCAGGAGCTGAACAGTGAACCCAGGAGAGCTAGGGAGGTCTCCCCAAGAGATGGAGAGGAAAGGGAGATGAGGAGGAAACCCAAGACAAAGCCTGGGAGATAAGCAGACTAAGTGGGTGGGAAGAAGATGCTTATCCGGCCAAGAAGCCAGGACAGGAATGTACACAGTGATAGCAGAACCACAAGCCCAGAGAGCAGATGGAGCCCAGGAAGGAGTCCCTGGTGGTGCCAAAAGCCAAGGAAAGGTTCAAAAGGATGAGGCCTGGGAAAGGGCCGCTGGCTTCAGCAGCCCCGAACTCACCGATAACCTTGGAGGGCCCGGCCTCACTTGAGCGGGGAGGTCACAAGTCAAACGGCAAGGGGTTGAGAAGTGAGTGGGAGACGCGGAAGCAGAGGCAGCCCAGGCAGCTTTTTCTAGCATTTTGGCACCAAGAAGAAGGAGAGCTATAGAATGAGAGAGAGCTCGAGGCAATAAGAACAAGGTCAAGTGAAGGCTGTTTTTTTGGTGCTTTTTTTAAGGATGAGAAGATAAAGAGACATTGAAGACCGGGAGCAAGGCGACGGATTGAAGAATCACTCTGGGGAGACGGACAGCGATGGAATCAGCAGGACAAGCCGAGGAGGCCGTGCTGGTAAGGAAAAGGATGCGTCTTCCTCGGAGCCTCCTGCAAAGGAGGGCAGAGCGGAGGCGATGCTCAAGGGAGAGGCCCTGCTGGATGGTCCCCAGTGTTCTTCGTAAAGTTGGACTTGAGATCCCTTGATGAGAGGCCTGGGGAGAAGGATCTAGGGAGATAGGAGAGACACAAGAAGGTTTGGAACAAGGGGGCAGCTGGGTAGCTCAGTGGATGGAGAGTCAGGCCTAGAGATGGGAGATCCTGGGTTCAAATCTGACCTCAGACACTTCCCAGCTGAGTGACCCTGGGCAAGTCACTTAACCCCCACTGCCTAGCCCTTACTGCTCTTCTACCTTAGAACTAATACACAGTATTGATTCTAAGACAAGGTAAAAGTTTGAAGAAAAAGAAAAGAAGGTTTGAAACAAACATTGTGGAAAGTGGGAGAGGGAGCCAGTCAAAGAAAAGGAAAAATATTGCTAGATGGACAGTGGGATGGCTCAGTGGATAAAGTACCAAGGTTAGAATCAGAAACCCATGAGTTGAGGCAGCTGGGTGGCTCAGTGATTAGAGAGCCAGGCCTAGAGATGGCAGGTCCTGGGTTCCAATCTGGCCTCAGACACTTCCTAGCTGGATGACCCCGGACAAGTCACTTGACCCCCATGGTCTGGCCCTTACTGCTCTTCTGCCTTAGAACCAACACAGTATTGATTCTAAAATGGAAGGTAACTACCATTTAACTTAAAATTTTTAAAGAAAGAAAGCTCTGTGCTCCAATATATTCTCAGGTATTTATTAGCTGTGTGCCTCTGAGCAAGTCACTTCATCTCTTGTTTGCCTCTATTTTCTCAGCTGTTAAATGGGGATAATAAATGGTACCTCCCTCCCAGGGTTATGGTGAGGCTCAAATGAGATAATAATTGTACAGTGAATAGCACAATGACTGGCACATCTACTATGCTAATAATAAGGCTAGGCAATGGGGGTTAAGTGACTTGCCCAGAATCACACAGCTGGGAAGTGCCTGAGTTCAGATTTGAACCCAGGACCTCCAGTCTCTGAGCCTGGTTCTCCATCTACTGAGCCACCCAGCTGCTCCCAAATAGTGTTAGTTACTACTATTAGAAGCGGCAAGGGTCTTGTCGAGATCCAATAACATAACGTAACGAGCACTGGTAGGTGACTTCCTTCAGAGGAGCCCAGGAATGGGAGGGAGGAAGTGGAAAGTATGGACTATGCAAGCTTGAGAGTCCATCGAGGAAGAATGAGGGGCCTGCCGGGGAGCAGAAGGAGCAGAGGTCCAATGGAAATCTGATAAAATTGTGTTTTAATCAACTCGATTATGACTTCCTCTGGAGGAAGCTAAAGATTGGGAGGGGAGATGGTGGAAAGGGGGAACAATGGAAGGTGGCAGTTTGAACACACCAAAAGTGGTTAATAAATGCTGGTCAATTCCTTGATGATAGAACAAGAATCAACATAAAATGGCACCCTTTAACTGAGATATCATAAAGTCTTTGCAAGACAGAGCAAGGAAGAGTGGAGAGTCTGGAGACTGGAGTGAAAATGTATGTGTGTAGGAGATGGTAAACTGAGGAAAAGTCAGTGCTAAAGGATGACTCTGAGATGTATCCTCCAGCCCGTCCTTCTCCCTTGAACAGCCTATATTTCTGAGTCTCTGAATCCCAATACTTGGAAAGTAGAGGAGCTCTAAAAATGGACCACGGTATCATGAGCCGTTTTCACGAAGGAGATTTGTCTGTCAGTTTGCCCCCGCCCCCGCCCCAGCCCCACAACTACCCAAGATCCGGTCCTGAAATCTGCCCCCCCTCCATGGGACACACCAAGGTACCACATCTTCCCTTCCTCCCAACGAACCCCACCAGGACCCCTTCCCCCATACCCAAAGTGGTGCTCCCAAATTCAAGGCAGGAAGGAAAGTCTCTGCTGCTTGGTGGGAAAATTCAATATTTGGGATGTGATACCCTCCGATTATCCAGAGAGATAATCCTCCTAAGGGGGGGCTTCAGCTGCTGAAGCCACCTCCTACCCTCCCCCCCTTTGGGCTGTAGGGATGGAGGAGAGGAGGGGCAGACAAGGAGAGGCAGATAAGTGAAGAGAGGGAAACCCAGGAACTCTGAGCCAAGGGAGTGGGAGGCTGGGGCAGGGGCAAACTGATTTGCAGGCAGTTCTGTGGGTCAGGTTTGATGGCAGTTGAGGTAGCACTCTCTGAAGGTTCGGAGGAATTATGGGGAGAGGAGCCAAGGGCACGCAAAATGGCATTCTGGTCCCAGCTTTATCACTAGTTAGCTGTGTGACCTTGGGCAAGTCCCTTCCCCACTCTAGGTTTCTGTTTCTTCATCTATAAAATGAAAAGATGTTTCTAGTAGCCTTTAATGCTACCATCTATTTTTTTAGAAACCCTCACCATCTGTCTTAGAATCAATATTAAGGATTAGTTCCAAGGCAGAAGAGTGGGAAGGGCTAGGCAATGAGGTGAAGTGACTTGCCCAGGGTCACCCAGCTGGGAAGTCTCTGAGGCCATATTTGAACCTAAGACATCCCGTCTCTAGGCCTGGCTCTCCATCCACTGAGCTACCCAGCTGCCCCCACTACTGTCTATTCTTCTGAGATGTCGCAGAGTCAAAGATTTAGATCTGGAAGGGATCTTAGAGGTTTGTAGATCACTCCCCACCTTGACAGATGAAAAAACCGAGGCTTATTATTTGCCCAAGGTCACTCAGGTCCCACATGGCAAAGGTAGGATTTGGATCCAGATCCTTTGGACTTGACAGTAAGAGCTTTAAGTTTGACACTTAAAACTGCTGGACCTCAGGCAAGTTACTTTACTTGAGTCTCAGTTTTAGCATGTATAAAATGGGCATAGTCTCACAGAGGTTTCCAGTGCCATAGGAAATGAGTTCTTACAATAATTTAATCTTAATGTACCTCTGTTTCTTTATTTGTAAAACAGAAATAAGACTAGTATACCACCTTCCTATCAAGGCTTTAGCCCTTTAAGTACCAGGGAAGCAGCTTGATACAATGGGAAGAGAGTTAGATTTAGGGGCCCAAGTTCAAATCTTGCCTCTGCCAGCTGCTACTTGTGTGACCTTGAATAAGTCACTTAACCTTCTTTTTTCAACCTTTCCATATTTTATTTCTTCCTAATTACATGTAAAAATAATTTTAATGATATTTTTCCAAAATGTCAGGTTCCAAATTCTCTCCCTCCTCCTTTCCTGAAACAATTAGCAATTTGATCTAGGCTCTACATATGGTATCATGCCAAGTGTTTCCATGTTGGCCATGTGGTAGAAGAAGATGTATACAAAAACCCATGAAGAAAATAGTCACTTAGTCTTTGTAAGACTCGGTTTCCTGAATCATAAAATGAAGGGGTTGCCTTAAAGGGCCTTGAAAATTCCTTTTCGAACAAGAATCTTATGATTTCATGATCCTAGCAGAGAAACGACTTGCTTGTTATATAACAACCAACCATCCAGGCGTTTGTGTCTGAATCAACATCGTTGCTGAGTTAACTGGCCAGCCACATGTTTTTGGAGAAGCGTAAAGCCCTGGTTGACCATAAGCCACTGTCAAAAGCCAGCTCTTCCTCTGTATCCCTGGCCCTTAGAATAGGGACCCACAATTGGCGGGGCTGGATTGATGGCTGCCCACACCCAGGTGGGTTGGGGAGGCAATGGATGAGAAGGATCCCCAGTCTTCTCTGTCTTTCCCAGCTTGCCTAAAGAGGCTCTGCTTAAAACCCCTTCTGTTAAGTCTAAGGCTCCCTGCTCAGCCAAGGACCTTCTGGCAGTCTCAGGGGAGTGAGGGTTTCTGGGTAAATGTCCCATCACCCACAACCTGGAAATGCAAAACACATACATACATTCGTTAATGACGAAGGAATCAGGATTGGACAGTAGAAAAGATCTGAGACGTTATCTAGTCCCAAACCCTCATTTTGCAGATGACAAAACTAACTAATGCCCAAAGAGGGGTAGTGATTTGCCCAAGGTCACACAGCTAATAAATGCCAGAGCTTGAATTTGAATTCAAGTCTGTGTGATTCCCACCCCACTGTTTTTTTCACTGTCTGGGTTAGCCTCGCAGATTCAGGTTGCCATGGAATCAGCAAATGGAGAGTTTGCTTGAGACTCTTTCCAGCCTGAAAGGTGATCTCTCCTGGCTAACTCCAGGGGGCTGCCCTCCTCATGATTGCCCCTGGCCGAGAAGCTGTGAGGAGTGGAGTCAGGGGTTGGAGACAAATTAAATCCCAGCCCTGAAGTGGAAGGTAGGGAGAAGGGGAGGGTCGGGTCAAGCTGTCTGTTGTCTGAGAAACGACCAAATGACTGGGAGTCCTGGGCCGAGATGGTTATTCTGCGAGCTTAGGGACATGAATTTAGAGTTGGAATAGACTGTCCAGAGCATCTGGTTCAACCCCTAACCTCCCATTTTATAGATGCGACCACTGAGGCTCAGAGAGACAAGCATATGAGGGGTGTAGTTATCCTCAGGTGTAAAGTACTTTGCAGGTCAACATCTGCTTGAATCCAGAACCCAGAACCCCCAACCCTGTGTTTACTTTTCAGGAAGGATGTATTCAAGCAAATCATGTTCAGTTAAACAACATAGCAAGATCATCTCCTACTCTGTACACATGGGTCAATTCTCTCAGAGCAATCTATGCTAGGCTTCTTCCTTCCTTCCTTCCTTCCTTGCTTCCTTCCTTGCTTCCTTCCTTCCTTCCTTCCTTCTTCCTTCCTTCCATCCTTCCTTTCTCCCTCCCTTCCTTCCTTCCTTTCTTCCTTCCTTTCTTCCTTCCTTCCGTCCTTCCTTCCTCCCTCACTTCTTTTCTTTCTTCCTTCCTTTCTTCCTCCCTCCCTTTCTCCTTTCTTCCTCCCTCCCTTTCTTCCTTCCTTCCTTCCTTCATTCCTTTCTTACTCCCTCCCTCCATTCCTTCCTTCCTTCCTTCCTTCCTTCCTTCCTTCCTTCCTTCCTTCCTTCCTTCCTCCCTCACTTCTTTTCTTTCTTCCTTCCTTTCTTCCTCCCTCCCTTTCTTCTTTCCTTCCTTCATTCCTTTCTTACTCCCTCCCTCCATTCTTTTCTTCCTTCCTTCCTTCCTTCCTTCCTTCCTTCCTTCCTTCCTTCCTTCCTTCCTTCCTTCCTTCCTTCCTTCCTTCCTTCCTTCCTTCCTTCCTTCCTCCCTCACTTCTTTTCTTTCTTCCTCCCTCCCTTTCTTCTTTCCTTCCTTCATTCCTTTCTTACTCCCTCCCTCCATTCTTTTCTTCCTTTCTTCCTTCCTTCCTTCCTTCCTTCCTTCCTTCCTTCCTTCCTTCCTTCCTTCCTTCCTTCCTTCCTTCCTTCCTTCCTTCCTTCCTTCCTTCCTTCCTTCCTTCCTTCCTTCCTTCCTTTTATTGTGCTTGGTTCTGGAGATTCAAAGAAAGACAAAAACACTCCCAATACTTAAGGAGCTTACAGTCTAATGGGGGAGATAGCATGTAATATATAAAAATATATTATATACACATACATAATATATATATATATAGTGGAGAGGGAAGGTAAACTCAGAAGACAAGGAGAAGGCACTAGTAACTGAGGGGACCACGTAGAACCTCCTGCAGAATGTAACATTTGAACTGAGTTTTGAAGAAAGCTAATAATTCTAAATGGCAGAGGGAAGGAGAAAAAACATTCCAGGCATGGAGCATAGTCAAAGCAAAGGCATAGAGGTGGGAGATGGGGTGTCATGTGTGAGAAATAGCAAGTAAGCTAATATGGTTGCCCTGAAGAGTATGTGGCAGAGACTAATATGAATGACGACTGGAAAAGGAGGAAGGAGTCAGGTTGAGGAGAGCTTAAGATACTTTAGAATTGATCCTGGAGGTAATAGGTAGCCACTGGAGTTTATTGAGTAAGGGGCAAAGTGTTCTGACTTAGACTTGAGGAAAATCATTTTAGCAGCTGTGTAGACGCTGTATTGGAGCAGGGGGAGACTGGAAGCAGGAAAACCATTTGTAATGTTCCAGATGAGAGGAGATGAGGTCCTAAACTTGTATGAGAAGGGAGATGTGACCAAAGTACATGTGTACAAAGTACACATCGGGAAGTATTCTGCCAGGAAGAATGGATGATGGAGGCTACTCATAGAACCTCCTATGGTAACTGCTGGGTGGCTCAGTAGGTAGAGGGTGAGGTCTGGAGTCAAGAAGACTTGAGTTCAAGTGTGTCCTCAGACACTTTTTAACTTCTGTTTGCCTCAGTTTCCTCCATTGTAAAATAGGTATAATGACAACACCTGAGTTGTTGTGAAGATCAAATGAGATGCTATTTGTAAAGCACACAGGCTCGGTAGGAAAGCTCATGCCCTTCCATCTTTGGGTTCATTATTTTTCCAGCTGTTGTCTCAAGGCCTTTGGCCCTAGCTAACTATCTGACTTAGGGTTAGAAAATTCCTTCTAAATTCCGACTGAATTCCTGATTGTCAGTCTATGTCCCCCAAACCCTTCAAACACTTCAGGGATTTCACTCAACAAAGCAAGAGGCTCCTCTCCACTCCCATAAAGCTCTTTGAGCAAAGGGTCCGAACAAAAGGAACTGGTGAAGCCTTTGTTGTGCCTTCATACCTTAATTGCCGATTCCTGCCATTGACTTTGTTTAGCCTCCCGCCTGGGACAGTGTTGATTCCTCTACAGAAGTGATTCTCCCAAGGTCACATAGGTGGTAAGGAGCAGAGCTGGGGGACCAGTGCCCTTTGCCCTTTCCCACAGAGCCTCATTGGGAGGCTATTCTGGCAAGGCCGAGAAGGATGGAGTGGAGCTGAGGAGAGACAGGAAGCAGAGAGATCACTTAGGGCTAGTTCCAATAGTTCAGGTGAGGGGTATGAGGGTCCCAATCAAGATGGGGAGGAGGAGACGGCATCCAGAGTGGGGAAGGGAGAAAGAGAGGAAGCAGCCAACAGGACTCCGGGGGACTTGGGTGGTGGTGGTCAGTAGAGATGAGGAGGTGGAGAGGCGCTGGTATGGTATCTGTCCCATCCTGAACACCCTTCAAAGCCCTTGGGGAGTCCCCATATGCTCACACATGTCCACACCGGTCAGCCAGAGAGACCTTTTAAAGGGGTAGCTCAATGGGGTCACGGTGAGTCCAGGACCTCTCCCCACACTAGATCTGGCCTGCACTGGCGGCAGGCTGATGGGGCCTGGGGGAGTCAGGGAAAGCAACCCCATGGCTGGGAATAAAGCTTTCTCTGTGATGCTGCATATTAAGGCTGGGGGAGGCGGGCTGGTGGCCAGAGCCGCCGGAATGTGAAGAATGTGGTCTTGTGACTGTGGCCCCAAGCCTGGGCCCCGTGGCACTGGGGTAGAAAAGGAAGCCAGGAAGGAGCCCAACTGGGCTGAAAGCTCTCAGTCTTTCCTGGGGACCTGAAGAGCTCCTCTCAGACTCAGTGGAAGAAGGGCAGGGTCAGTGCTACACACCCCACCCCCACCCCGATGGGATGGAGTCTAGAGGACACTGGGATGAGTAATTTGATCCCACATTGGGTACTGGTGACCTCCGGAGTCCAACTGGAGTTGGCAAAGTCTTTCTGATCCAAATCACTCTCTGGATGACCTTGGGAAAGTCACTTCACTTCATTGAGACTCAGTATCCTCTTCTGTAAAATGAGGGAGGAGAATGGTAGACAAGATACCTCTGAGGTCCCTCCCATCTTTAGATCTACGATCCTATGGATGACCTGGGCAAGTCATTTCACCTCTGTGGGCCTCAGTTTCTTTATAAAGTTCAGGGGTTGCGCTAGATGATCTCTGAGGTCCCTTCCAGGCTCTAAATCTGTGACCTCGTGAGTGCACGTGCGATCTCATGATCGTTCCCCACCTCCCAGGGTCTTTTCCCTTGGGAGCTCTCCTTCCTGCCTTTCTCAGACTCTCTCTTGCTTTCCCCAGCTCCTACCTAGGAGCATCCATTATTCTGGGGCAGATTTCACTCATCCGTGCAAAGGGCCACACGCCCCACACTTCCCGAGTTCCCAGGAACCAGTCACATTCCACAGCAGCCCGAGTCTGGGTCCAAACCAAAGCAAGCCAGTCAGCTGTGTTTGTTTGGGAGACGGCAGGGAGAGAAGCTTAGCTCACCTCAGAACCATCCTGAAGCCTTGGCGTTGGCAAGAGAAGAGGGAGCACCTCCGCGGTGCACTGACGAGAGCACTGCTTAGGGAATCGGCTCTCGGGAACTTACGGCCTGTGTCATCTTGGACAAGTCACTTAGGATAAGCAAACTCAGGAGTTTGCACTTGCGTAACCTCTGGACAATGAGGGGGTTGGATGAGCCATCTTCCAAGATCCCGTCCAGAGCCTCTTGGTGCCTCAGTTTCCTCATCCATAAAATGGCAGGAATGTCCTGTAAAGTGGAGGGGATAGACTAGCTAGCACCTTCCCGTCTCTTCCAGCTCTCCATTTCTGACTGCTCCTTGGACCTCACTTTATCTGGAAAATGAGCGGGCTGGAGAAGGTGCTCTTGGGGCTTTCTTGTAGCTCTGATGCCCAGGCTAGGACAGTTGTGAATAGCAAGTCCCGCTAACTACTCCACACTGCTTCCGGTATCCCCTCGCAGCTCTCTACCACTGGTGGGTGGGCTTCCCCCAGAAGGTACGGTTTTGTGCCCAAGCTTGGCGCCCGAGAAAAGCTTGCAGAGGCGGGAGGCTAGGGCGGGCTGCATGATTTAGAGCGAGGAGGTCTCTTGAGAACATTTTATAGAAGAAGAAACTGAGGCCTGGACCCTGAGCAAAGTCATAAAGCTTCATCTTAGCTTGACCAAGGCAGGATTCACACCAAGTCCTCTGGTGCCAGTCACCGCTCATTCCAACACTTCTATTTCTTCTCTTTTTAAAGTTTATTTTGCCATAATTCTGCTTTCTTTTTTTTTAAAGTTCATTTTTCAGAAACCCTCACCTTCTGGCTTAGAATCCATTCTATATATTGGTTCTAAGGCAGAAGGGTGGTAAGGGCTAGGCAATGGGGGTCAAGTGACTTGCCCAGGGTCACTCACCTAGGAAGTGACTGAGGCCTGATTTGAACACAAGATTTTCTACCTCCAGGCCTGGCTCTGTATATATTGAGCCACCTACCTACCCCCATGTTCACTTTTTTTTTACTTCATTTCTCCAGTCTCCTTCCCTCGTTAACAAAAAAGAAACGAAAAGAAAGAAAACAATATTGAGTACCGGGTCCGGAATTAGGAAAACCTGAGTTCAAATCTAGTCCCAAGCACTTATTAGCTGTGTGACCCTGGGCAAGTCACTTCACCTTGTTTGGCTCAGGTTCCTCATCTGGAGAAAGAAATGGCAAATGACCTCAATGTCTTTGCAAAGAAAACCCCAATAGCTATCCTCTGGAAGGAACACATTAGCAAACAGAGTTGATAGAAAAATAAAAATCTTGCTAAAATACATTTTTTGGAAAAAGTTCAGCTTAGTCAAATAATCCCTTAGAGTAGCAGACCTTGACTAGATAGGTCAGAGACATCAGGATTGGGGACTGGGCCTCGCATTTCTTCTCTCCTCGGTAAAATGAAGGGGATGATTTCGAACCTTTCGGGATTCTAATGACGGGGACAGAGGACTGTCGTCATTCTGAGAACTGCTAAGGACCCGCCTCCCCTTCAGAGTTTGAAAGAAAACCAGACTCTCTTCTTGTCTTGAGCATTTTCGGTGATGGTGGGAAAACACTGCCTTTGGAATCAAGAGATGTGGGTTCGGATCCTGCCTCTGTGTGATCCTGGATAAGTCACCTACTTCTCTCTAAGTTCCAGGCTCCCCACAAGGCTCTTTTGGGAAGGAACGTCTTGGTAAATCTTCCAACCCTATAGAAGTGTAAGCTAGTATTAGTATTGGGGCTTACTAGCCTGAAGGCAGTCCGTATGGACAAGACGATATACTTCTTCTTCCAATCCTAAGCCATGTAATTTTTGGAAACTCTTTTTGGTCTGGACCTGAGTGATTTTGTTGGTATAGGGAAGTCCCAGTGAGACAATTCTGATGGCTTTAGAAAGGTTTCTGGGCCAGTGAGAAGGTAAATGACTGTCCCAAGGCCACGCGGCCAGAGGCTTTACTTGAACCCAGGTTTTCCTGACATCAGGGCTGTCCCTCTCTCCTAGTGCATTCATGCCACTTACATGACCAGTGAATGGACGCCAATTCCTCCCTTGCCATAGGAGCTTCCCACTGCTCAGAGTGTCCAGAAGTTGTGGATTCTGGGAGATCTCTGGAATCTGGGAGTAACGGCAGTGAAAGGGTGTTGAGGCAAAGGAAGTGAATTTAATTCCTCCTCTTGTTTTGCTTTCAGTGTTCTCCAAAAGAGGAGGAGCAGGAACAGCCAGATACTATAGGTAAGTGGACTTGGCATGCTGACTGGGGTGGGCTTTGCTAACGCATGGAACCTTTCAAAATGTCCTTTTGGTCCATGTGGTCCCAAGAACAGTGGCCATCATGGAAGCGATAGCAAGCAATGGAAATCGGCAAACCGGGCTCCCCGAGTTATACTGGAGGAAGCTTGGGGCCAGCTGCCAGTAACTGTGTCCCTTGTAAGCAATTACAGGAAACAGAACTATGGTCCAAATATTGGCTGACCTTGAGGATAGGCCACACCCCGAAAACAAGATCTCTTTGAAAAGAAAAATAAGCATCCACTCAAAAATCATTCCATAAAACTAATATTGAACGCATTTGATGGGAAAAGGTTCTTTCAATTCCACTGAAAATGTTTTATTCTTTTTGAATCATCTCTGATCTTTGCATCTTGGCCTTTATTAGCCTCAACTACTCCGGAGTATGACTGAGAACTAAATTTGGGTTTGCAGGCAGCTTGGTGGTATAATGGGGAGAGTCAAGAAGACCAGAATCCAAATCTGGCCTCAGACACAGACTAGCTGTGTGATCCTGGGCAAGTCACTTAACCTCTATATGCCTCAGTTTCCTCAAATGTAAAATGATGATAATAACAGCACCCACCTCAGAGTTGTTGTGAGGATCAAATGAGATAATGTTAGGAAAGCTTATAGCACTGTTTATTCCCCCAGATTTTCTTTCGTAAAATGGTAGAGTCAGTATTGGGATAAACATTGCAGAAATCCAGCAATGCTTGTGATTGTGAGGCTGGCCACCATGGCTTTTCTGAAGCAGAAGTGATGGTGTCACATCTCACGGTTGTTTAGGAGTGGCACTTTGGAACCACGTTTCGGACTCACCTTTATAATAGCTGCTCGGACTGCCATCAGATTCTATGCATCGGTCACTCCTTTGGGTGGGACGAAGAACCCTTCAGGTTCTGTTCTGGGGACATCTCGGGAAGAGGTGAAATCACCTACCCAAGGTCACAAGCTAGTAAATAGCAGGCAGCATTCAATCTCAGGTCTCCCAACACCCTATCTGATGTCCTCTTCACTCCTTAGTGCAGCTCTTGGAATGAAAAAGATGTGTGGATATGGGACAGGGAAAAGATGTTCCTGAAGGCCGTTGTGACTCAACAGCCACGGGCACAGGTCTAGAGCCTGCCAAAGTTGGGTATAGATATGCTGGCAGACTCAGTAGGAATGGAAAGACAGTGTGATGCCTTGGACATGGAAATACTGCTGTGGGACTGGACTGAAAGGGAGGGTTCTTGGGATCTAGTCATAGCTCAATGGCTTACTGCCTAAATGGACTTAGTAGGTATACAACGTAACCTTTTGGGCCTCAGTTTCCTCATATATCAAACAGTGTTGATAATCCTTGTATCACCAGCTTCACAGGGGATTGTGATGAAATGTTCTGCAAACTGTAAGGAGTTACATAGAAGTAGGAACTGTCATTGTTTGTGGTTGTGAATATCATTATAAAAATTGTCCTTTCATTACATTACAGTTAGAAATGGTCCTGGAACAAGTCATTATCTTGTTGTGATACTTTGGCTATTAAGTGTTCTGCAGACTGGTGGATAAAACATGGCAGTGTCAGGGCACTGGATTTGGAGTCAAGAAGATCTGGGTTCAGCTCTGATTTCAGACAATTACAAGCTGTATGACTCTGGTCAAGTCACCCAACTTTTCTGTGCCTCGGTTTCCCCCTCTGTAAAAGGGTTAGGGTTGAAATTCCTTTAGCTCTAAATCTATACTCCTATGAAGGCTTAGTAGAGAGCATTGTGACACAGTAGACAGTGTGCTGGACTCCAAGGTAGGAAGACATAGGTTCAAGTCCCATGTGCGATATCTACTGGCTGTGTGACCCTTATCAATTCACCTTTCAGTCCTCTTGGCACCTCTCTAAGACTAGAAGTTACAGAGAAGGAACCAGCCTGCATTGGTAGAGAGAGACCCCTCACCTGTAAGCAACAAAATCACCAATCCAACCTTTATCCCAATTCTTTTCTATTTCATGTTCATTGGACAAATATATAGGTTGAAAAGAGAACTGCTCTTTGCAATTGAATAAGAATATTGGGATATATGCCTATTACAATGAAAGCAGTAGATAAGATGATGGGGATGACATGTACCATTTCCTGGTCCATATAGTTTTGACTTCCTTTCAGCTTCTAAATTTTGGAAGCATTTTGTTCCATGTATCTTGGAGATTTCAAGTACTTGGCATGGTAACATCTATTTTTAAAGTTGTTCCCAAGCTTTCATGGAACAGTGTTACATCTGTGTAATTGTGATCAGCCATTCAGTATGTGCTAACATTCCAGTTCCAGGACAGTTGATTGATTGAGTTTTCAAGGATATTATGAGATGTGTATTGTTAGTCTGGAGATTTGTCTTCTCTAAGTCTATGAAAGATAGTGAGCTTCAGGCTCCTGGGTGAAGTCTTGCTAAGTATTCAATAGGTGCTAAATGTTTTACAGGTCGCTGTGGTGTGTTATGTACCTCCTACCACTTTCTTGCATAATTTCCATTGATCATTAAATCCTGGCTCCTTCAGGACAACCTGGTGGTAATTTCTTGTGGCAATGACCTGGTCCTGAATTGCCATCTTAAATCTCCCTATTTCCATAAACAAATCCACATGACTCATTTATTTGTCTGACACTTCTTTGTCGACAGTTTATTGCCTAATTACATACAGATGTTGCCCATGGAAGTCCTTTTGATTCTACTCTCGGATCTGAGCCTTTTATAAGCTCTAACTGGAAATCAGCCTGAAGGCAACAGACTGGACGTGCCTAAAATAAAACTCCTTTCTCCCCAATCCACTCTTCTTCTGAACTTCCCTTTTTCTGTCAAGGATACCACCATTCTTCTACTCACCCAGATCCCCAACCTTGGTGCTATCTTGGATTCCTCATTCTCCCTCGCCTCAGTCAATTGGCAAATATTCCCATTTCTATATCCACAACACCTCTCACATATGTAGCTTTCTCTCCACTTGGTAGCCAACATCCTAGTTCAGATCCTCATCGCCTCTCAGCTGGCCTGTTCTTCTCCTAATTGTCTTCCCTGGCTAAAGCCTCTTTTCACTTCATTTCATGCTACTTGATCAAGTCACTAGCCTGCTCAGTAAACTTCAGTGGCTCCTTTTAGGATGAAATACAAACTTCAAGGCCTCCCATAATCTGGCTCCACCATGCTTCTTACCCATTTCTCTCTTTCACACATTTCACTGTCCAATTGAACTGGCCTCCTTCATGTTCCTCACACGTGGCACTTCGTTTTCCATCATGATCCCTTTTGGCCACAACCTATGTCTGGAATGCGCTTTCTCCTCACTTCTGCCTTTCAGAATTCCTGGCTTCCTTTAGGATTTAGCTTAAGCAGTGCCTTCTCCATAAATCACTTGCAGATTTCCCTCAGCTTCTAGTACCCTCCCTCCAAAAAGATCTACTTTGTATATAAGCTTACCTTGGAGATATTACACGTTTGGCTCCAAATCACTGCAATAAAGCGAATATCGCAATAAAGGAACTCACATGAATTTTTTGGTTCCCCAGTGAATATAAAAGTCATATTGACACTATACTGGCATCTATTAAGCTTGCAATCGCATCATGTCTAAAAAACAATGTGCACACCTAATTAAAAGTACTTTATGGTTAAAAAAGACTATCATCTGAGTTTTCAGGGAGTCGTAGTCTTTTCATTGGTGGAGGGTCTTGCCTCACCATTTATTGATGGCTGCTGACTGGTCGGGGTCATTATTGCTGAATTTTGGGGTAGCCACATAAGACAACAATGAAGTTTGTTGCAATGATTGACTCTTCCTTTCACTTGAACACTGAGAGGCCATTGTAGGGCCATTAAATGGGCCTCATTTCAATATTGTTCTGCCTTGGAATAGAAAGGCCCAGTTGAATATCAGAGACTGGGAACTGTTGGTCCCTGGAGCAGTCAGAACACCCGGAGCATTTATCAGCAGTCTTGTTTGGGCGAGGTTCATGGCACCCCAAAACAAGTACAATGGTACCACCAAAGGTCACTGATCACAGGTCACCACAGCATAATAATAATGAAAATCTTTGAAATATTGCAAGAATTACCAAAATGTGACACAGAGAGACCATCTTAGCACAGGCTGTCGGACAAATGGCGCCAATAGACGTACTGGAAGTGGGGTCACCACAAACAAGCCTTCCATTTGTAACAAACAAAAGCATGATGTTTACAAAGCGAGATAAAGCAAAATGTAGCCCATGTAGTCCATGTGAGTCCTGAGGATGTTTATCCCAACTCCCACTCCCACTGATAATTCATATCTTTCCTTCAGGGCTCTGGGGATACCCCCGAAGAGCTGGGTGTGATTCTCTAAGGCCATTGGCTTGAGCCCCAACTGCTGGACTCTTTCCAGGGTTTATCAGTTGAGAATAATTTAGCTAAGGGAGCCTCACAGTAGCTTTTGAGAGGGAACATTTTCTAAGGTGCTATAAGGACAGATCATACAAAATGGCCCCCCAAAAGTGGGTGACACATTCTTTCACAAGTACATTGGAAGGGGACATGTGGCAGGAAGGCCTCTTCTTCCCTTTGTGGAGCACTGAAAAAATTCCCTTTAGGCAAGGCATCATCTCTTTACTGGGCTCCTTGTAGACCCTTCAGTCCAGTCTGTCCTTGGCCCCCAATAATGCCGACATTGCCACCAGTTGATCCATTTCGGACATAGACGGGAAGATGAGAAGTCTAATATCCTCTAGTGCTTCCAGGAAGAGGGGGGAAGGAGCGGGATGTTGAGAAGGAGGTCTGGCCAAGGCTGAGGCCTTTCTCTCTCTACTGCTCCCCCTTCCTGGCAGTTTCTTATCAGGGGGCTCAGCTAGAACTCCACACTCACTCCAGTTTCTGGAAAAACCGCCCCCTTCTCATTCCAGCCAATTCGATATTTCTATACAGGTCCAAAAAGATGGAAGGACATCCCACAGCTACTTGGAACAGACCTCTTGTGCAGTATCAATTTCGCTTACTCCAGTGGTTTTCTTTCTTTGTTTTTAAACCTTCACCTTTTGTCTTAGCATCAATACTAAGTCTCAGTTCCAAGGGCAGTAAGGGCTGGGCAGTTGGGGTTAAGTGACTTGTCCAGGGTCGCACAGCTAAGACGTGCCTGAGACCAGATTTGAACCCAGAACCTCCCATCTCTACACCTGACTCTATCCACTGAACCACTTGGCCGCTCCTAGTCCAATGATTTTCAAAGACTTTTTCTACTTAGTCTAAGGTCTTTTCCTCGATCTCACCTAGTTATGGTAGCAGGCTAAAATGTCCAGGGATGGTTCCACCTCCTTCCACACACATGTGCACATACATGTATACCCCAAATAGACATGTATATAAATAGGCATGTGCATGTACATGCACACATGGGTAGATATCCACGTGCCTATACATGTACACACCTGTGTGCATATGATTTCTCCTGTTAGAATATAAGCTCTTTCAGGGCGTGGATGGCTTTGTTTTTGTCCTCATATCCCCAGTGCTTGCACATAGTAGGTGCTAAGGAGACAGATGTCTGGTGATTGAATGATTGGTTAGTACTGGAGGGCTTCCTGGAGCAGATGACATTTGGGCAACTTGCAAATAAGGGAGGGGAGAGGCCTGGTACCTGGAAGAGGAAGGGCACAATAGGTGGCTAGGCGTTTGGGATCAAAGGAACCTTGGAAGAGGAACAAACTAAGTAAGCTCCCTGAAGACACAGACTGCTGCCATGTTGGCTTTGTGTTCCCGTGACTAGATCCAGTTCCGCATTGTATTGGGCACGTAATGCTTGTTGATTGACAAACCTCTCTGGGCTTCCAGTTCCACCACTGGAAAATGAGGGGGTTCTATTTGTTAGGTGGCATTCGCCATCCCTTGCGCCTCTCCATTGACCGCATAAGTGTCTGGAAGCATGGTGCACAACTTCTCTGGGACTCAGTTTCCTCTACTGGAATAAACGAGATAAGACTAGATGATTTCTGAAGGCCTTTTCACCTCTAGCTATACAATCATATGGAGAAACTGAGGGGATCACTTCTACTCTCTGGGGCTTAGAGTTTGCATCTGTGGAACTAGGAAGTTGCACTAATGACTTTAGAACAGGGCGTGTCAGAGGGGGAGGGGCTTAGAACAGGGAGTGTCAAAGGTAGGAGGGGCCTGAAGCAGGGAGAGTCAATGCTGGGAGGGGTCTCGGAACAGGGAGGGTCAGAGGTAGGAGGGGCCTTAGAACAGGGAGGGTAAAGGTGGGAGGGGCCTGAGAATAGGGCGTGTCAGATGGGAGGGGCTTAGAACAAGGAGTGTCAGAGCTGGGAGGGGCCTTAGAACAGAGTGTGTTAAAGGTGGGAGGGGCCTAATAAGAGGGAGTGTCAGCAGGGCGGGGCCTTAGAACAAAGATCAGAAAGCCTGGAATGTCGGAGCTGGAAGGCCCTCCCTCCAGTGGCTTCCCTCCCTGCTTGGAGCATCTCAGCGGAGGTGTTTATTTTCATTGCTATGGCGGCAGACAAGAGGGGACCTATTCTGGGGTGGGAACACTGCTTTGATCAGCACACATCTGCTTCCCCCTTCCCCCACCATTTCTGGCCTGTCACTCTGGGCAGTTCCTGCTTTGGCCATGAGCATTCTGGGGGCTGCTCTCTCCCTCTCCCTCTCCCTCTCCTTCTCTCGCCCTCTGTCTCTGTCTCTGTCTCTGTCTCTTGTCTCTGTCTCTGTCTCTCTCTCTCCCTCTCTCTCTCTCTCTCTCTCTCTCTCTCTCTCTCTCTCCCTCTCTCTCTCTGTCTCTGTTTCTGTCTCTCTTTCTCTCTCCCTCTCTCTCTCTGTCTGTCTCTCTCTCTCCCTCTCTCTCTCTCTCTCTCCCTCTCTCTCTCAATCTCTGTCTCTGTCTCTCTGTGTCTCTGTCTTTCTCTGTGTCTCTGTCTCTCTCTCTGTCTCTGTCTCTATTTCTCTCTCCCTCTCTCTCTCTGTCTCTCTTTCTCTCTCCCTCTCTCAATCTCTGTCTCTCTCTCTGTCTCTCTGTGTCTCTCTGTGTCTCCCTCTCTCTCCCTCTCCCTGTCTCTGTCTCTGTCTCTCTCCCTCCCTCCCTCCCTCTCTCTCTCTCTCTCTCTCTCTCTCTCTCTCTCTCTCTCTCTCTCTCTCTCCCTCTCTCTCTCAATCTCTCCCTCTCTCTCTCTGTCTCTGTCTCTATTTCTCCCTCCCTCTCTCTCTGTCTCTCTTTCTCTCTCCCTCTCTCTCTCAATCTCTGTCTCTCTCTCTGTGTCTCTGTCTCTCTGTGTCTCCCTCTCTCTCCCTCTCTCTCTGTCTCTTTCTCTCTCCCTCTCTGTGTCTCTGTATCTCTCCCTCTCTGTCTCTGTCTCTGTCTCTCTCCCTCTCTGTCTCTGTCTCTCTCTCTGTCTCAATCTCTGTCTCTCTCTGTCTCTCTTTCTCTCTCCCTCTCTCTCTCCCTCTCCCTCCCTCTCTCTCTCCCTCCCTCTCTCTCTCTGTCTCTGTATCTGTCTCTCTCTCTCTCTCCCTCTCTCTCTCTCAATCTCTGTCTCTGTGTCTCTGTCTCTCTCTGTGTCTCTCTGTCTCTCCCTCTCTCTGTGTGTGTCTCTCTCTCCCTCTCTCTCTTTCTCTCTCCCTCTCTCTCTCTCTCTCAATCTCTGTCTCTCTGTGTCTCTGTCTCTCTGTGTGTGTGTCTCTCTGTCTCTCCCTCTCTCTCTCTCAATCTCTGTCTCTCTGTGTCTCTGTCTCTGTGTGTGTGTCTCTCTGTCTCTCCCTCTCCCTCTCTCTCTCTCTCTCTCTCTCTCTCTCTCTCTCTCTCTCTCTCTCTCTCTCTCAATCTCTGTCTCTCTCTGTGTCTCTGTCTCGGTCTCTGTCTCTGTCTCTCCCTCTCTCTCACTGTTTCTCTCTCTGTCTCTCTGTGTCTCTGTCTCTCTCTCTCTGTGTCTCTCTGTCTCTCCCTCTCCCTCTCTCTCTCTGTCTCTGTATCTGTCTCTCTCTCTTTCTCTCTCCCTCTCTCTCCCTCTCTCTCCCCCTGTTCGCCCCCCCCCCGTCTCTCTCTCTGTCTCTCCCTCTCTCTCACTGTTTCTCTCTCTGTCTCTCTGTGTCTCTGTCTCTCTCTCTGTGTGTCTCTCTGTCTCTCCCTCTCCCTCTCTCTCCCCCTGTTCGCCCCCCCCCCCCCCCCCCGTCTCTGTCTCTGTCTCTCTCTCTGTCTCTCCCTCTCTCTCACTGTCTCTCTCTCTGTCTCTCTCTCTGGGGGAAGGACCGACTTCTCTGTATCAGAGACACCAACTGCAAAGGCTAAAAAGGAACCCCTAAAGCCTGAAATAACCCAAACCCCAGCCCACAGCTGCTGCCGTGAAGGAGCTGAGTCACCCCTGGGTTCTACTGGCTGGCTGTTGCATGCAAAGCATGCGTGTTCTTGGTGCGTCTGTGCTCAGAGAGATCTGCCAATCTCTGCTCCTAATGTATGTACATCTGCACAAGCGTGTAAGCAAAGGGCTTGCCTGTTGACACCAGGAAGAGCACTTCCCGTGCCCATGGGTGTAGGTTTACATATATGAACCATGTATGCATATGTGTGCGTGCCGGAGATAGTGATATAGAGGTCTGTACTGTGGAGACTTTGTGACATTTAGGTACGTGTTTTTAAATATTAACAAATATACACACCCAGGTGTATAAAATGAATCTTTATGCATGTGCTTATAAGCACACATTTCTACATGCATGTACACACGTGCACACAAACATCACATGCAAACACATGTGTATATACATAATACATGCGTATGTACATACAATGCACGAACATACCTGTACATGCCCATGCACACATACATACAATACCTGTGACCAATGTATCCCTGTTAATTGATATGTCCCTGTTGTCACAATTTCCTCCTTTTAATATATAGAAATATTGCATGAAAGAGTAAGGTGGGGGTCCTTCAAGGTGATCTATTCTGAACCCTCATTTGACACATGGTAAAACTGAGGCCCAGAGACTGGCAAGAAATCCCTCAAGGCTGGGGGCAGCTGGATGGCTAAGTGGATGGAGAGCCAGGCCTGGAGAAGGGAGGTCCTGGGTTCCAATGTGGCCTCAGGCACATTCTAGCCGTGTGACCCTGGCCAAGTCACTTGACCCCCATTGCCTAGCCCTTACTAGCTCTTCTGCCTTGGAGCCGCTCCTTAAGACGGATTCTAGGACAGAAAGTTGGGGTTCCAAACAAAAAAGAAAGAAGGAATCCCCCATAGTGGTGCTGCTCAGAGGTGGTGGGCCAAGCCCCAACTTGAGTTTGGGCTTCAGATTCTCAGCCTCTGGGCTTTCAGACACTCTGACAAGGGCCGAGGAAGCCTGTTTCCTCTTAGGTGAAATAGGGAACAAGAAGTGGGCTGAGGTGTGACAGGGCTTTGCTGGGCTCCAAGAGCTCCAGATGTGGGAGCTGTTGTTCTAAGGTCCTCTCCTCAAGTCCCCTGTTAGTCCCTCTGCTTCCCGCCATCTTGGGAGGAGGGTGACGTTGGGCCTCCCAGTCCCAGTGGCAGAGGCTTCAGGCCACAGTGTGCCCTTGTCATGGCCATTTGGACAGCCAGCCCGCAGGCTTCCCTGAGCCTTTTTCAGGAGGCTGGAACACAGCCCAAACCTTTGACCTTAGCTCTGAAGTATCCTGGCCCTGAGAGAGATGCCGCGGTCTTCAGCCTGGACCTCCCACTCCCAGCAGATCCATCTTGCCTCCCGGTGGCATGTCACTCAACTCCTAGATCGCCTGGCCCCCAGGCTCAGGCTGTTGGCTTTTTCACTACCCCCTCCCATAGCGGCTCTCCATCAATCAAAAGACCTTGCCCAGGGATGCCACATTGCACAGTTCTCTGGGAAACACAGTGCAAAGAAGCTCTCTTGGAATTGTGGGAAATGAAATCTTAGGGCAACACCCTCAACACACGAGACTGGCTCTTTCCATGCATGTTGTACATATATGTCTTTAGGTCGAGGCAGTCAGATAACGTTTATTAAAGACTTACAAGTACCCATTAGGCTCTGGGCTAAGTGCTGGGGATCCAAATGAAAGCCAAACGTCTGTGCACGCTGCCTCCAGGAGCTCCTGTTCTGATGGGAGAAGCCCCACAAAATGGGGCTCAGGGGGGCAGCTGGGTGGCTCAGTGAAAAGAGCCAGGCCTAGAGATGGGAGGTCCTGGGTTGCAATCTGGCCTCAGACACTTCCTGGCTGTGTGGCCCTGGACAAGTCACTTAACCCCCATTCCCTAGCCCTTACCGCTCTTCTGTCTTGGAACCAATACCTGGTACTGATTCTAAGACATAAGGTGAGGGGTTTAAAAAAGCGGAGCTCAAAGTGGAAGGGGGGCATTGGAGTCAAAGTCCAGGGGCAGAAGCAAAAGCTAGAGGGGAATAAAGCATGACCCAAATGGAGGCCCTGGAGGGACTCACCCAATGGGAGCAATGGATCTCCGGAGGATGCTCCAGGATGTGAAAGCAGATGTGCCAGTGGGAAAATAGAGAGTTTGGAAACCAGCTGAGAGGGGAGTATTCCTAATGAAGGTGGCCCTGATAAAGTGGAGGGAGACAAGTCCCATTAGCGCCCTTTGTCTTCTAGAATAGCTGGATTGTTGACTCAGTCTGAGGCAGTACCAATTTGCATACAGTTGGCATGGCATTGCATTTGTCGCTAATGCACTTCCCTACTGAGAAGCATCAACAACTCACCAGGACATGGGCTTCTTTCCACTTCCCCTGCCCTTGACTCCTCTCCCTGAGCCCGGGCCCCCCAAGGGCTGCATATTCTCAAGGCTTTCCTGAGGGGCTCTTGAGGCTCATTCCCGGCAGAAGTG
Source organism: Monodelphis domestica (assembly GCF_027887165.1). NCBI lineage: Eukaryota > Metazoa > Chordata > Mammalia > Didelphimorphia > Didelphidae > Monodelphis > Monodelphis domestica. The sequence goes on from NC_077235.1 coordinate 79,893,153, forward strand.
CAAAGACACCTTCTGTCTTTCCTGGGATGAATGAGTGCTGAGGAGCTAAATGACCTGTGGCGAGTGCTGGCCATCCAAAGAGAATTGTGCCTCCCCCTTTCTCAGCCTTCCTCACCTCCTTCGTATTCAGGGGCCCACCACCGGCTCCTTCAGGAAGCTGGCTGATCAAGGTCTAAATTACTCCAAAATTGGCTCTGGAAGGGACACAGGAGAGTCAAATGGAGAAAGGAACCAACCAAAGGTTTGGTCCGCCATCATCTCCCATCATCTGCTTCATGATGGTAGCCACTATGCTTTATTAGTGTTTCTAGCTCCTGCCTTCTGTCTCTAACCTTGAAATCAAGGGACTCCATCTACAGTTAGCAGGGACCCCAGAAGCCCTCTAAGTCCAATTCCCTCATTTACAAAAGAAGAAACTGAGGCCCAGGGAAACAAAGGAACTTGCCTTTGAGCTTTATGAAGGTGGAGACTATGTTTTATTAGTGGTTATTGCTCCCCCACCAATGACAATCCTAGGAAGTCAGGTAATGCAAGCAATCCATTTTACAAATGAGGAAGCTCAGAGAAGGAAACTGACTTTCTAGAGGACTAGGTAATAGAGGAATTACAGAGTTTAAAATGGCACAAACCCTGCCCTCAAAGTGCCTATGATTGAAAAGAGATGATAATACACATACAAATTAGAACACAATAAATGTATAAAAGGAGTAGGTAGTGCTATGAGATCAGGAGAAGAGATAGATACTTCCAAGTGAAGGAGGACAGGGAAAAATTCTAGAACAGATTATTAAAAGGATGGCTAGTGGATCTCTAGAAAAGGAAGCAGCAATCATAGAGTACCTTCTTGGCTTTCTTGGGAATAGGTTGTGATAGGCTTACCTCCTTTGGAACAGGTTTATTAAACTAGATCATGAAATGCTATAGATATAATCTACCTATTCTAGGGGCATCTAGGGGTCTCAGTGGATAGAGTGCTGCATGACCTGGAGTCAGGAAGACCTCAGTTCAAATCCAACCTCACATATATTTTAGCTGCATGAGTGTGGTTAAGGTGGGGACCTACATTGGTAGAGAGAGTTTTCTCACCTCAGAATTCCCTATACAAATAACATCTCATGTCCATCCCATATATGGACACTGCATTTTAGGAAAAACATTGACAAGGCTGAGGTTATCCCAGCAGGAGAGGCCAGGATAATGAAAGACCTTAAATTGATACCTTATGAGACTTAGTTGAAGAAACTGGTAGTATTTCATCTATAGAAGAAAGGACCTAGAAGGGACATAATGTTGTTCCTCAGTTGTTTCAGTTGTGTCTGACTCTTTATGACTCCATTTGGGATTTTCTTGGCAAAGATACTAGAGTGGTTTGACATCTCTTAGCTCATTTTCCAGATGAGAAAATCGAGGCCAATAGGGTAAAGTGACTTGCCCAGGGTCACACAGCCAGGAAGTATCTGAGGTTGGGTTTGAACTTGGGAAAAGGAGGCTTCCTGACTCTGAGCCTGGTCAGGATCCACTGCAATACCGCCTAGCTGCCCAGGGGACTTGACAGCTGTCTTTATGTTTCTGAAGTATTGTCTCATGGAAAGAGGAATTAAATCCATTTTGCCTGGCCCCAAAGGGCAGAGCATTGGTATAGGCTTCAGAGAGACCAATTTCAACTCACCGTAAAGATAAATTTTGTCGTAATTAGATACATACAAAAATGGAATGGGTGGCCTCATGATAGCGGATTCCTCCTCACTAGACATCTTCAAGTGAAGGCTGGAGAAGAACTTGCTGAAAGTTTCAAGTACAGTATCAACCAGATGGCCCCAGAGGTCCTTTTTGCTCTCAGTTTCTGTGATTTGGGGAAGAAGCAACCTTCGAATTTAGCCGCAAATGATGTGTAGGATGTGATCTTATCATAAGCTTTAGGGGACATTAGCCAGCATGTAGTCTACCCTCCTCAGTTCATTTCACAAAGAAAGACACAGAAACTCAGAGATGGAAAGAGACTTGCCCAAGGTCTCTTGGGTAATACAAAGCAGAGACAGGATTTGAATCAAAGTCTTCTGACATACTACTACTACTACTACTACTACTACTACTACTATTACTACTACTACTACTACTACTACTACTACTACTACTACTATTACCACTACCACTACCACTACCACTCCACTACCACTCCTCCCCGTCCTCCTCCTCCTGGCACCTGTAAGACTCTGGACTAGACATTTCAATCTCCCTTAGTTTCTTTCTTTGTCAAATAGAGGGCCCTTCCAGCTCTAAAGGAAACGGGCTTTTAGATGTCATTATACTACCCCAGTGCTTAAAATCAGCCTAATTATTGTAACAGGCATTAAGGTGTGGAGAGAGTTTCCTCCTGTAGAAGCCCCCAACACAAATAACATTTCCGATCCAGCCCCTAGATGGGTGTTATATTTTAGGAAAGGCATTGACATTGAGAGGCTGGAGGTCATCCCAACGTGAGTGGTCAGGCTGACAGCCTTAAGACCTAGATCTAGGATTTTATGTGTGATTTGGGGCCTCAGTTTCTTCTTCTGTAAAATGAGGGGGTTGGAGTTAGAGGGCCTCCGGGGGCCCTGCTGACTCTCCTCCCTTAATTTCAAGGCTGGAGCTCTTGCCTGACAGCCTCACAGTTAACTCTGGGCAGCTCTGCGCCCTTTCCTAGGGAGTTCAAACATTTCGACTCACCCCTAGCTCAAAGGCAGGGCAGGGACGGCCCTCGTGTCTGTCCCCTGCTTGCCCCTGGCCATGGGCTGCCCAGGCCTCCCTCTGGCTCTGCCCCTGCACAAGGCCCCTGTCTGTTGCCAGGAGTCTTTCAGGGCTTCTCTCCAGGCTCAGGAAAAGTGGCTGAACTGCCTTGTGGAAGGGGTTGGGGGGGGCAAGAGGTCCCCTGTAACAAGAGCTTACTCTCCCCACCCCTGTTGGCTCCAGGCAGACTGCAGCAAGGGGCCTCAGCACCAGGTCCCGTCCATCAGCAAGTTCCAGGTCCTCTCCCTCCTCCTGTGCTCAGAAAAGATCATTGGAAAAGGATCCGATTTCTCCACGTTGCCCCCTCCCCACTGGAGGCCAAGGGGGTGGGATCAGGGAGAGGGAAGAAATGGCCAATTCAAGCTGGGGCTCTGGGGCTCACAAGCTCGGGAGGAAGGACTGGGAGAGTTGAGAAATGTGTCTAAGCCTGAATGAGTGCAAAAGAGCAGCTACAGTTCCTAGGGCCCAGAGAAGGGGACTCAGCACCCCAGGATCTAGCTGCTGCTGGTTCCACGCGTCCTTGATAAAGCACTTCCCATCTTGGGCCTCAGTTTCCTCCTCCGAAGATCCTTCCAGCTCTAAATCAAGTCAAATCAAGACAGCAAACATTGCAGGACTTGGAGTTAGGAAGACCTGAGCTCAAAACCAGCTTCCAAGACACTTACTATAGCTGTGTGGTCCTTGTTAAGTCGCTTTGTCTGCCTCAGTTTCCTCAAATGGGGATAATAGTACCACCTACCTTTCAGGGTTGCTGTGAGATTCAGATGAGATAATATTTGTAAAGCACTCAACACAGTGCCTGGCACACAATAGGCACTTCCTAAATGCTTGTTTCCTTCCCCATACTCCTTGCTACACCCTGCTAAGTGCTGGGAATATACAGGCAAGAAATAGGCCTTGCACTCAAGAAGCTCACAGTCTGACAGGACAATATTAGAACTTGAGAGTCAACAGAGAGAAGGAGAATCAGAGAAGCCTTCCTGGAGAAGGTGTGTTTTGAACTGGGACTTGAAGGAAGCTGGGGGGGGGGATGAGAAGGGAGGGCATTTGGGGGGGGGAGAGCTGGAGAAAATGGCCAGAATTGGGAGGTGCAGAACATCTAGGAGGCCAGTGACACTGAATCACATCCAGAATATCTGGCATGGAGGAGAGATGTAAGATGTAAGACTGGCAAGGTAGGAGGGAACCAGCTCATGAATAGTTTTGAATGCCAAACAGAAGACTTTATATTTGATCATGGAGCAGATGGGGAGCCACCACAGTTTACTGAATGCGTGTGGGGGTGACTTAGTCAAGCCTGCCCTGTAGAAAGATCACTGAGTGGGCTGATGAGTCAGGGAGGCCAATCAGATGGCTATTAGAATAGTCTAGCACAAAGTGACAAGGGCCTGTGCCGGGATGGTAGCAGTGTTAGAGGAGCGATATTACAAAGGTAGGTTCAATAGGACTTGGCAGTAGGTTAGATATGAGAAGTCAGAGTGACTAGTCGAGGAGAACACCTAGGTTGTGATCCTGGGTAACTGGGATGATGATGATATCTTCAGTATTCCTAGAGAAGTCTGGAACTTTGTCATCATTCATTCGTTTCAGTTGTATCTGACTCTTGGTGAACTGCTTTGGAATTTTCTTGGCACAGGTACTGAAGACTATGAAATGTTTATTATGTGACAGGCACTGCTAAGCCCTGGGATAGAAATCGAAAAAAGAGTGTCAGTCCTCAAAGAGCTTACATTCTAATAGGAAAAGACAACATCTAATTCCAGCCCTATTCTCTTGAGCTCTAATGCCAAATCACCAACTGTTTATTCAGTATTTCCTCCTGGATGTCCCAGAAGCACCTCAAACTCAATATTCCCAAAGCAGAATGCATCTTGCCCCTCTAACCCATCTCTCTTCCCAACTTTTCTCTTATTGTCTATGCAGAGCACCCCCATTCTTCCAGCCACCCACGCTCAAAACCTCAGTGTCACTCTTGACTCTTCACCTCCAGATCAGTTCCCAAATCTTGTTTCTACCTTCCCAACATCTCTCACATTTGACCCCATTCTCTCCACTCCCCCAGATACCATCCTAGTTCAAACTCTCTTCATCTCTTTTTTTGTCTCTCCACCTCTTACCTGGACTCTTACAAAAGTTTCCTGATTCACCTTCCTCCTTCTCATCCTCTCACCTCCCATCCAATCAGCTTTCATGTAGTTATATCCGTGATTTTCTTAAAGCCAAAGTATGACAATGTCACTCTGACCCCTACTCAAGAAACCACAGTAGCTCCCTATTGCCTCTAAGATGAAGTATAAACTCAGTTTACTCTTCTGTGCAAAGCTCTTCACGGTCTGTCCCTTTCTACCTTTAAAGTCTTCTGATGGATCCCTTTTCTCCATGAACTCTCTGGTCCAGCCATCCTAGTGTGCTTGCTGCTCCTCACACCCAATGCTCCATCTTCCACATCTGTCTTTGCCCGGGTTATTCCCTCTATTTGAAATGCCCTCTTTCCTCACCTCTGCCTCTTAGAATTCCTGGTTTCCTTCACAAATCGCTTCACGCTCCCCTTCACAAAGCTTTTCATGCTGCTGAGATGTCAGGGCACCGATGTTCTGTATTTTTAAATTTATATAAACATGCAAAGTGTCTCCCCCATTCAAATGGAAACCCTTTGCGTTCAGAGACTTTCATTTTTGTATTTGCATCCAGTGAGAATTTGATCAGTGCTTGGGGGTTTAATAATTGATTGATCAATACTCTCTATCACCAGGCTCACCATCGCTAGCTATTACGTGACCATAGCCACCATCATCTTCACTGTTGAACAAATATACAAACACTAGCGCCTCAGTCCCAAGGCATGCTCCTCATGGACACGTCAGCCCACCTCATGGAATCACCATGATCATAGTGGTACTTTCAGTCCCACACTAACGGTCACATGGCCACGTCGGTAACCTCTCACCTGTCACTTCACCTTCTCTCATCACTGGTGCCCCAGCTCAGTGATCACTGTCCCAGGATTCCTAGTGTTCCTGTCTCATCATCCCCGTCAACAAAACCATCTTTGCCACATCCCTACCATCAGAGTTTGTCTTATCACAGCCACAGCTCCACCACCATCATGGTCCCGTCAGCACCCCTCCCACTGGCAGATTCCCAACATCAGCATCACCAACACTGAAATCAGCAACAAGATCACTCACTCTCACATCTGCATCACCACCATCACCGCTGTCCCAGTGTCTTCTCAGTGCTTGATTGGTGACTACCCCTTCTACCTCTGTTCTGCCCACTTCCACCTCCTAGTCTAGACATAGTAATCAAGTCAATAGTGCCATTATTTGGGGGGAAGACATGTCACGTGCATCACCTAGTCATCTCTGTGAGCCCTGAAGCAAAGCCCCCGAGTCATCTTTTCCTAGCAATTTTCCTATTACATTCCTATTGGATTGTAAGTTCCTTGAGGGCAGAGACTGTCTCTTTTTTTACAGTTGTGTCCCAGGACTTAGCAGTGTCTGTCATAGTGTAAGCATTTAATTCATTAATTCATGCTTTTTCCTCCCTCTCTCCCTCCCTCCCTCTTTTCCTTCCTCCCTTCCTCGCTGCTATCACATCACCATCACCACCGTCAAAGCTTAGCTTTTGTCCCCCTCGTAGCTCCACCACCATCTCTGTCCCTCCATCTCACTTTGCCATCCCACCTCGGAACCATTGTCTCTTTCATATCACCACAGTAGCACCAGGTCACACTAGTACCATAATCATGGTCACCGGGGAACAATGGCCACTGGCACATTTTCCCATCAGCACTGACACAATGCTCCGCCAGTACCACAAACAAAACACCAAGCTCAAGCTGATATCACCGCAACAAATGACTGTCACATCACAGAAGGCGTCACTGTCACATTAACGCCTTCACCACGGGCGGGCAAGTGCAGCCATCATTTGGACATCAGTACCATTGTCACTGTCACTCCCCACTGCCACGTCCAGACTCTTCTTCCCCTTGGCCCATCACTTAGCAATCTCTTCTCCTTCAAGGTTTCCTCTCTACAAATGTAGCACCCTGCCTAGAGGCTCATGGAGGTTATCTACTGGCCTCCAGGACACTCTCCTTCCTTTATCAGTGAATTTGATGCCTGGCTCCCAGGCTCCTTCTCTGTACCGACAAGCTCCCACTGCATACCTCACACTAGGGGACTTCAACACCAAGGACATGACTTCAACACGCATTGGTGGTGGTGATGTGAAAATGATGGTGGTAATGACTCGACCACAGTGATGACACTTTGTGATGATGGCCGACAGTGATGCTGATGCTATCTATAACCTATCAATTCCCAAGACCCACTCCTGCAAGGATGACCATACTCTTGGTCTTCCCTTCATCCACTTTTAGAATCCTTCTTTGGATCATCTAGCCTTCCATCCCTTCCTACTCCTCCTACTCCCTTTTCTTCATCTCATATTCCCTTTAATCTCTCCATTTTTCAGTCCGTTCTCAGGTCATTACCTGTTCTCTTGACCCCTTAGTGAACTAATTCAGTTCTATAGTAAACACACATTCATTAAGCCCTTATTATGTGCCTAGACACTATGCTAAGAGCTGGGAATACAAAGAAAGACAACTGCTTTCAAGGAGCATCCATTCTAATGGGGGAGAGAACATTCAAAGAAAGTTATGTACCTGGGGTAGATAGATGGCTCAGTGGGTAGAGAGAGCCAGGCTTGGGGACAGGAGATCCTATGTTCAAATCTGGCCTCAGCCACTTTTTATCTGTGTGACCCTGGACAAGTCACTTCACCACATTACCTAGCCCTTACCTCTCTTCTACCTTGGAACCTATATGCAGTATCAATTCTAAGATAGAAGATAAGAGGTTAAATGAAATGAAATTTAAATTTAAAAACTTCACTTAATCCAACTATCCCTGCTAGCCACCCTTCTGTATCTCTCCTTCTATTTCCAGTGAAATTCCTTGGAAAAGTTGCCTATTTTTTTGAACCTTCAGCAATCTTGACTTGCAGTCTCCTCACTCAGCTGGAACAATTCTTCCCAAAGTTCTCTCTTGCCAAATCCAAGGACCTTTTCTCAATCATTCTTCTTCTTCGTCTCTTTAAAGCATTCATTCGGCCTCATCGACCCCCTCTTGCTCGTAGGTAACATTCTCTTCTGTGGGTTTTGGGGACACTACTTTCTCTGGGTTCTCCTCCATTCTGTCTTGGCCACTCCTCAGTTTTCCTTTGATGGATCAGGATTCACAGTGAATCTGGATGTTGTCCATGGGTTTTTCCTGGATCCCCCTCTCCTTCCTCTCTCTGGATGAGCTCACCATTTAATAATCACCTCTAGTCGGACGACTCTCAGATCTATAGCCCCATCACCAGTCTTTCTCCTGAACTCCAGAATATCTTCATTTTATGTCTCCACATGACCGAATGCCAGCTGGACATCTCCTCCAGGATGCTCAATACTCAACTCCAACTCAACAACCCAGAAACTGAACTCAATCTATTTTTCTCCCAAGCCTTCTCCACCCTTTCACATTTCTGTTGAGGGCACTGCCATTGTCCAGTCACCCATCCTCAAATCACCACAGTCCCTTATCCCCCATACCTCATCAGTAGTTGAATCTTGTAGATTCTGCCTCTCTAACATTTCCCATGTCTGTCCCCTTCTCTCTAATGACATGGCTATCATCCTACTGGACTTTGGCAGTAACCTCTTATTTGGATTTATTGCTTCCATTCTCTTCCCTCTCTAATCTCTCCAAACTGTTAAAGTGATATTGCACAAACAAATCTGATCTTGGCCTGATCCTTACCCTTACTCTAAAATCGTCAATGGCTCCCTATTGTCTCTAGGATAAAATACAAATACTTAGCTTGACATTCAAAACCCTTCCCAGTATGACTCCCACTCTCCCTTTGAGTTGTATTTCATATTACTTCCCTTCATGCACTCTCCATTCCAGTCAACCTGGCCTGCTAGTTGCTCCTTGCCCATGGTGCTCCATTCTTTGCATTTTGCATGAGTGGTCCATCATGATGGAAAACCAGTTCCTTCTCACCTCTGTCTCTCAAGAGCCTGTCAAGGTGCTACTGACTAGAGGAAGCCTTCCTGATCTCCTCAACTGTTAATGCTCCTTCCCTCCCTCTGGAAATTACTTTTTGATATTTTGTGACTCCTTTGTACTTATTTAGCATTGCTTTCCTCCAGTGGAATAGAAGCTATCTGAGGGTAGGAATCATTTTCCTTTTGTCTTGTGCTAGCAAGCAATGAAGAACATATTTATTGAGTTGGATGCATTTTACAGAGGGGGAAGTAGGCTCAGAGACAGGTTTGTGAGCATCAGCAGCAAAGGGACCTCATGGGATAACCCAGCAGATACACTGCTGTGTGTGCAACGATTTGCTGGTTTTGCCCTTGGAGCAAGGGACATTTCTAGAATGTCACTGGATGCCTCCCCAGCTTGATCTAAAACTTCATACGATGCCCACTACGAAGGACTTCAGTTTAACCTTTGGAAATGAGGGGACGTGGCCCCTTGCAGAAGACCAATGACTCGAGGGGTCAAGTTTCCATTACTCAGAGGGCTCTGATCTGTGTGGGGAAAGGACAGATGCTGAGGGGCAGCAGGGCACACTGGCAAGATCACAGGTTTAGTAGTCAGGAGATTATTCTGCAAAATGAGAGAATCAGATTAAATGATCTCTGAACTCCCCAACAGTTCCAACATTTGCTGATTCATGGATCCTATGACTGGGAGTCAGGAGACCTAGGTTCTTGTCCCAGCTCTGTTCCATGACCTTGAGCAAACCTCTTCCCCTCTCTGAGTCTCAGTTTCCTGACACATAAAAGGAGGGAGTTGACCCAAGGTCCCAAGAAGCTCTGACACCGAAGGTCTCTCCAGACTCTGATATTCCATGTTCTAAGGGTCTTCCAATTCTGAAAGTATGGAATTAAATTTGCATAAGATATAAATGCCAATAGGAGCATCATTTAACATTGGTGATGGAACTCTGAGGAACAGCACTTCTAAGAAGTAGAACCCTGTGTCTATGTTCCTAGACCTGGGCAGGAAGGGGATTGTACCTTCCTCTGATTCCTGACCCTTTGCACGTCAGATTCCTACTGGTCATTGTGGCCACATTTGGGTTCTGCCTCAATGGCTGACTTAGGGATACACAGAGGTCATGCCCCAAGGTTGCCATCAGGTGGGGATGTGGGCAGACAGAGCAGGTGGCTTCCAGGCTCTGGACTCAGACCCACGTACTTCACAATAAAAAGAGAGGAAAAGAAAGAAAACAGGAAATTGTGACCCTTGTGTGCACCCAGTTGTTCCGGGAGAATCCCCCCCCCCCCAAGTTGGCCAAGCCTTTAAGAAAAACAGTAACAGCTGCTGAGCTCTCATGGTGAAGTAGAGAGAACACTGGCTTGAGAGCCTAGAAGTCTGGGTTCTAGTCCTAGCTCTGCCACAAACATGCTTGGGCTTGATTTGGATACTGAGAGAACTGGTAATGTTATCTCTATTAGTTCATCTCTCAAAGAATTTGTGTATAAATTTAACAAATGCTCTAGGAACTCCTTGTTGGAGGAAAGTCCTTCAAGACCATATTTTGCTTTACTAGATCAAATATTCAAAAAAAGAATCAATAATCTGTATCTTTCCATCAATTAGTTATATAATTCTGAATAGTCAACCTGCTGGAGAAAAGCTGCTTGCTTTTGTAAACCTTCCTTTTCCCTTCTCATATTTTCATCAAGGATACCAGCACTGTATGTGTAGATCATTCTTAAAGACTTTATAGAGATGAAGAAGTAGGCCTTGGGAGGAAGTAGTTATGAATGGGGTCCAAAATTGAATGGGGGAGAAGAGAGGACTAAATTGCATGTGGAGGATTTTGTGGTGCTTTCCATGGTCCCAAACTGCTCCTTGAAACAAAAATCCAACTTCTTAACACTAATATCCTCCCAGTGATCTTATATGACTGCAAATCATAGCCTCATTGATTTATAGGTGGGAGGGGGTCTCAAAGTCTACATTTAATCCATATACCGTTGTCCATTGCCTTCATTTTACAACTGAGGAAGCATCAGTCTAAGGAAGTTAAGGAAAGAGATGATCAGAAAGGGAAGTAGGGCAAGTCATCAGGATCATGATCATGATCATGATCATGATCATCATGATCATCATGATCATCATCACAGCTAGCATTTATGTGAACTTTAAAGTTTTCAAAACATTTTATAAATGTGATCTTATTTGATCCTCACAACAACCCTGTGAGAAAGGTGCTATTATTCCCCACCCCGATTTTACAATTGAGGAAGTTGAGGCAGATAGTGGTTAAGTAACTCACCTAGTCATACAGCTAGTGAGTGTATATGGCAGGATTCAAATTCAGGTCTTGCTTAGTCTAGCCCCAACACTCTATTCTCTAATCTTATCCAGACTTCCTAAGATGGCTAGAGAGCTGACCTCAAAGTCAGGACGAACTGAGTCGAAGTTCTGCCTCTGACCTACACTAGCTATGTGACCCTGGGCAAGTCATTTAATAGCCCTGGGCTATTAAATGGGCATATTAATTTTTTATCTTCACGACAACCCTGTGAGGGAGGCATTATTATTATTATTACTATTATTATCCTCATTTTACAGATGAGTAAACTGAGGAAGGAAGACGTTAAATAACTTGCTTTATTATATAGCTTGTAAGTGTTTGAGGTCACAATTGAACTTGGGTCTCCTTGACTCTAGAGTCATTGCTCCATCCTCAGAACCACCTCCCTAGACAAGAAGAAGAGAAGAGGGTCAGGTAATAAATGGATCATTCAAGGGCTCCCCTGGTGCCTTGTGAAAGTTTCCAAGACCTCCTATGCATGAGAGGAATGCTTTATGGACAGTGTTTGTGGGGCCATGGACATGAATCACATACGATGAAGTGTGAATGGATTTCTTTCTTTCTTTTTAAACCCTCACCTTCCATCTTGTGTATTGGCTCCAAGGCAGAAGAGCGGTAAGGGCTAGGCAATGGGGGTCAAGTGACTTGCCCAGGGTCACACAGCTGGGAAGTGTCTGAGGCCACATTTGAACCTATCCCATCTCTAGGCCTAGCTCTCAATCCACTGAGCTACCCAGCTGCCCCCGAATGGATTTCTTTTTTGCAACTTGGAGGGAGTACCCTTGTCAGTGAGATCAGGTGTTCACTGAACTGACCTTGAGGAAATCCCTTTTCCCTCTCTAAGCCTCAGTTTGCCCCGCTGTAAAATGGGGGCTTTGGAATGGATAATAACTGAAATTTCAGAGCTGGAAGGGATCTTGGAATACTGAAGATAAAAAACAAATACCAAGTGGCTGCTAAGTTCTAGACTTTGTGCTGGATGTAGGAGATACAAAGAAAGAAAACGCAGCACTTCCTGCCCTCAGGGAACACATGCCCTATCAGAACACACTTGGTCTGAAGTCCCTTCCAGCTTTCTGAGTCAATGAACCTTTGTCTTTCTTGACAGTGTCTTCTCAGGCCATTCTAATGAGGGAGACCCTGTGATCCATACGTGATCCATACAGGGTACATAGAAGGAAATCCCAGAGGAGGAGGCATTAGCAGGGAGACAAGGAGGGAGAGGGAAAGGGCTCCTGCAGAAAGTGAGTTACTGAAGGAAATTTCCAGACTGATCATGGTGATGGCCACCAGTCATTACAGTAATACAGGCCCACACTGGGCCGGCAACTGGGGACTGCGAGAAGGGGGTGTAGGGAGAGATATTGTGAAAGTAGAAACCACAAGACTTGGTAACCCACTGGATGTGTGGAGTGGGCGTGACATGGGAATTGAGGGTGACACCGAGGCTGTAATAAGTCCGTGTGACCGGGAGGATAGTGGTGCCCTACAGGACAGTAATGGGGAAGTGTGCAAGAAGAGATGAGGGTTTCTGTTTTAGACATATTGAGCTTGAGATGCCTGTGTCTATTCATTTGGACATGTCCAGGAGTCACTAGATGACTCAAGATTGAGACTTGAAAGGGGCAGCTAGGTAGCTCAGTGGACTGAGAGCAAGGCCTGGAGTTGGGAGGTCCTGGGTTCAAATTTGGCATCTGACACTTCCTAGCTGTGTGACCCTGGGCAAGTCACTTAACCCCCATTGCCTAGCCCTTACTGCTCTTCCACTGTGGAACCAATGCATAGTACTGATTCTAAGATAGCAGGTAAGGGGGGGGGGAGGAAGGAAGGAAGGAAGGAAGGAAGGAAGGAAGGAAGGAAGGAAGGAAGGAAGGAAGGAAGGAAGGGAGGGAGGGAGTGAGAAGGAAGGAAAAAGAAGGAAGGATGGAAGGGAATAAAGGAAAGATAAAGGAAGAAGAAAAAAGACTAAAACTTGGGAGACATATTAGGGCTAGCTAAATAGATAGAATTATCTGCATAGAAATTATAATGAACCCAGAGGAGGTGATGGAATCACCAAACAAAATAGAATAGAGGGAGAAGGGAAGAAGGTCCAGGTCAGAGCCTTGAGGGTTAGCCACAGTTAATATGGCTCATCTAGATAAGCAAAGGAGACCAAGAAGGAGTGGTCTAATGGGTAGGAGGAAAACCAGGAGAGAACAGGGTTGCCTCAGGAAAACCTGGAGGAAAGAGCCTTGAGAGAAAAGGGTGATCAACAGTGCTAAAAGTTGCAGAGAGCTTGGGAAAGATGAGGGTTTAGAGAAGGCTAGAAGGCTGTTTGGCAATGAGATCATTGGAAGATTTGGAGAGGGCATTTTGAGTTGAATGATGAGGTCAGAAGTCAGACTACTGAGGGTTTAGAAGAGAGTAAGAGGAGAAGTGGAGACATCCCTTGTAGAAGGCTTTCTCAGGGGGGAGGAGAGGTATAGGATGACAGCTGGGGGATGGTTAGATCGAGAGGGATTTTTTGGGTGTGTGTTTGTTTTTTTAAAAAGGTTGGAGGAGATATGGGTATGTTTGTAAGCAGCAGGGAAGAAGCCAGAAGATAGAGAGAGGTTGAAGATTAGAGAGTTGGGATGATAGAGGGGGCAATCCGCTGGAGGAGACAGGAAAGGATCAAGAATGAATAGAAGGAAGGGGGGAAAGAATGAATAGAAGGGGGTTTTCTCTGGCTAGGTGAAAGGCCACTTCTTGAGAGGCAGCGGTGAAGAAGGAGATAGTAGGGAAAGATGTCTGACTGATGGAAAATGAGAAGGGAAGAAGAGGGAGCTCTCAGCAAATATTTTCAAGTTTTTCTGAGGTTGGACGTGTCTTGGCTTGAGCAGACATTTATCTGAAATTCAGTCAAGTCCATAAAAACAAGTTACTCTTTTTCTAGGACATTATAGGTCACAAAGTGTGCTGCCCACAACAGTCCTTTCAGACAGCGAGTGCTTGTAGTATCTTGCATATTTTACCCAGAAGGAAGCTGAGCCATAGTACACCGACAAACCTGATGAATCTTGGGAAGGTAGCTGGTGAGCAAGAGAAGCACTCACATTTCTATAGTTCCATTAGGGTTTCTGAAAGGCTTTCCTCTCAGCAACTGAGGCACCATCTCCCCATGAAGTCTTTCCTCATAGCCCCTACTTCTAGTACCCTGGCTCCTGCCTTTGTATTGAACAACGTGGCACTTCTTTTTTTAATTATATTTTATTTGATCATTTCCAAGCATTATTCGTTAAAGACAAAGATCATTTTCTTCCCCCCCCCCACCCCCCATAGCCGACGCGTAAATCCACTGGGCATTGCATGTTTTCTTGATTTGAACCCATTGCTATGTTGATAATATTTGCATTAGAGGAACAACGTGGCACTTCTAAAATTAATTTGCTTTTTATTTAGGCTCTGTATACTTCTATATGCCCTTATTGTCTTCCCTCATTAGAATGTAAGCTCCTTTTGGGCAGACATTGTTTTATTCTTTGTACTTGTATCCCAAACATCTAGCACAGTGCCTGTGGCACATAGTAGGCACTTAATAAGTGGTTGTTGATTGATTAAACAGACCTGTAAAGCAGGCGATGCGAGGGTTATTATTCTCATTTTACACATGAACAAACTGAGACTTGGAGAGGTGAGTTGAAGTGCTCAGGATCATAGTAGAGTTGGGCTTCCGATTTCTTATTGCATCACATTCTCTCCTGTGACAAGGTCATCTGTGGACTCTCTTTTGGATTGAGGCGGCTAAATTCCATATTGGGGAGTTGGAGGAGGCTTCTAACCTAAGGAAGAAAGATGGGGTCAGAGCAGAGACAGGCAGAGTCACAGGGACCCCGGTGAAGCAGGGGATTGCACTAGCTCAAACTCCTCCTGAAAGGGGAAATATCAGAAATCGGAGGGACTTGTGTCTAACTCTGTACGAACGAGAAACAAAGAAGAGAGAGGAAAAGAAAAAAAGAAGGCACGAGAAACAGAGGAAAGTAGGGAGAAGGAAGGGATGGACTGTGCCCGTGTTTACAGGGATAGGAAGTAGAACCCTCAGGTTCTAGATTTAGAGCTCAAAGAGACTTTCAAAGCCATCTATCCCGGCTAGCCCGTTTTACAGAGGAGAAAACAGAAACCCAGAGAATAACTCGTGTAAGGTCACATCAGAAGATTATAGATTGAGAGGTGGGAGGGACCTCAGACCATGTGGTCCAACGCTGAATTTCACGGAGGAGAAAACAGCCCTGGAGAGCGGGAAAGATTTACCCCAGGTGTACAAGGAGCAGAGTGGGATTTGAGCCCAGGTCCTTGGACTATACACATGGAGTACTCGAGCTGCTATGCCTAGAGAGGTGTCCCAGTTACCTTATTGCTTCCCATTTAGTCTTATTGGTCCCAGAGGTCTTTCGTAGATGGGCCAGCGTGTATTTTCCCAGAAGACTGTGCATTTCCACTTGGTGCCATCGAGATATTTTGGCCCAGATCAGATTGATTTCAGTGAGGACAAGGTTGGGGTCAGCTATCTACACTCATTTCTGCTGTCCATTGGCTGTGACCCTTACTCAGAGCAGTTATCCCAGAAGCAGAGCCTGTTGACCACAGAGGGTATAGTCTATGAGTGCACATGGCTCACTGTGGCTTGGCCCCATTCTGGAGATCCCCTGCCCCTCAGTGAGCACATTCTCTTCCATGTGTTCCTTATTTTTACATTCTATTCCCCTTTTCCATGATCAAAGAGGTATGCTACTAAAAGCAGTACAGCGGAATGGATAGAGTACCTGGGCAAGATCTGGGTTCAAATCCTACCTCTTTTACTTACTACCATTGTAGTTGAACAAGTCATGTCCTTTCCCTGGATCTCAGTTTTCCTCTCTGTAAAATGAGCGGGTTAGACTAGGTGACCTCTGAGGTCCCTTCCAGCTCTGATCGAGGATCCTGTATGTAATCTAGGCAAGCCCTTTCCCTCCCTGGGCCTCAGTTTCCCTCTCTGTCAAGTGAGGGAGTTGGACTAGAGTGCCACTGAGAACTCTTCCCGATCCAGTTCTGATGTCCTACAATTCCTTGTTTTATACTAAACCAAAGGGTTTAGTTCAAAGTCTTATAACTAGTACCCTACAGAGGTAAAATTTGAATCCAGGCTTCCTGACTTCAGGTCTCAAACACTCCTGCCAATGTTCAGATGTTCAGATGGAGAAACTGAGACTCAGAGAAGTCTCAGAGAAGGGGCACCTACAAGGTATTTGGGGAATGTTTATTGAGCAACTAACTGGTGGAGATCTTTCTGGGACAGGATCTTTGAGCCTGGCTACATTTGGGGTTGTGGTTATGGACGCTAAAAAGCCCTTGCCTGCCCATCTTCCTCCCCTCTGAGTTCCTAGGAAGCCAGCCTCAGGGAAGCCCAAACTGGGTGCCCCTGGGAACCGGCAGCCTCTGGTAGCTGCGAAATTGGGGGTTTTCTTTCTGAGATGATGTTGGGGCTGAAGGGACCTCAGGATGACTCAGCAGTCAGGCATGAGATGCAACCGCAGGTGGTTAAGGGGGGGCAGAGGGTGGATAGGCCCTCTCCTCACGTGTCCAGGGCAACAGTGGCACCCGACCCATCAAGCTGTTTGGGCTGACAGGGCACCTCTTGAGATGCAATAGGAAACTCGACTTTGGAGCCGAGGCTCCCCCCAGTATCCCCCTCCCACCAAGGCTCCCCCACCTCTGCAAGAGTTCAGAAGTTCAGATGGAAAGCAGTTGAGGCTTTAGATGTGTCCCTGGGGAGTTGGGGTTTGTTACTTTTGGTTGAAAACCTTCTATTTCAGCGAATTCACTCCTTCCTCCTCCCGCAGGCCAAATGTAGGACGTGGAAAAGCTCAAGTACAGTTTGGACACAGAATCCACAGCTTTCCACCTCAAGGTAGTGTGGTTGGGTGCTCCCAGGGGGCCCAGGCTCAGCTCTGGGCTGCTGCCTGGCTTGATTTCCACCACTTGGCTCCAGCCACTGGCCCTCCTGGGTCCTCAGTTTGCCCAGACCTCTAAAATGAAAAGAAGCAATCAATCAACCAAGCAATGTGCTAGGCACTGGGGAGACAGAGACAATGAATGAAACAGTCCCTACTCTCAAGGAGCTCCCACTCAAATGGGAAGACAACAACACATATATAAGTATCTGCCACACAGACTGAAAGCGAAGTGCAGTTATGCACAAAGTAGTTAACTACAGAGTAATTAGAGAAGTAAAGCCAAAGTAGAGATCAGGAAAGGTTCCGTGTAGAAGATGGCAAAGGAAGAAAGGAATTCTTAACAGGTGGAGGGAAAGATGGACTACATACCAGGTACGAAAGATGGATGACTTGTCAAGACACCAAGATAGGAGATGGTGTATAGTGTGTGATGACCAGAGAGGACAGTTTGGCCAGATCTCATACAGGAGTGGGAGTACTGTACCGTGAGAAAGGATAGGTTGGGTTAAAAAGGGATATATACATACATACATACATATATATATATATATATTTGTCTACCAGCATTATCTATGATTCCTCATTCTCCCTCACTCTCCATAACCACCTAGTTACCAAATCTTGCCATTCCTCATTCCTACCTCCACAATATCTCTTGAATCCAAACCCTTCTCTCCACTCACCCAACCACCATTTTAGTTCAGCTCCTTACCTAATTGCTATGTAAAGTTTTGCTTACCTAGGTTATATCTATCTATCTATCTATCTATCTATCTATCTATCTATCTATCTATCTATCTATCTATCTATCTCTATATATATATATGTTTATAGAAAGGGCTTTAAATGATAAACAGAGGGACTTCTTTTTGATCCTGAAGGCAAGAGGGAGCCACTAGAGTTTTTGGGGAGAGAAGTCACATACTCAGATACTCCTTGAAGGAAAATCACACTGGCAACTATATAGAGGATGGGCTATATAGTAAGGAGAGACTTAGGTCAGGGAGACCAGTTAGGAAGAGGCTTCTTTTGGGCAGCTAGATAGCAAAGTGGATTGAGTGCCAAGCCTGAAGTCAGGAAGACTCGTCTTTCTGAGTTCAAAATCTGGCTGCAGACACTTTCCCCCATGTGACTCTGGGCAAGTAAATTCACTGTGTTTGCCTCAGTTTCCTCTTGGATAAGGAAATGGCAAACCACTCCAGTATTTTGCCAAAAAAACCAAAAATGAGGCCACAAAGAGTCAGGCATGAATGTAACGACTGAACGATAAATGCAATAACCTAGGTAAGACATGGTGAGGAGCTGAACTAAGGTGGTGGTTGGGTGAGTGGAGAGAAGGGTTCAGATTCAAGAGATATTGTGGAGGTAGGAATGAGGAATGGCAAGATTTGGTAACTAATTGGGTATGGAGGGTGAGGGAGATTGAGGAATCGAGGATAACACTGAAACAATGCACCTGAGAGATAAAGAACTGTGGTGCCTTCAACTGAAATTGGGAAGTTTGGAAGACGAGTGAGTGGGTCTGGGGGAAAGATAATGGATTGTACTTGGGATATGGTGAATATGAGCCATCTCCAAGCTGTGTAGACTACAGCTCAGGGGAAAGATGGATTGCATATGTAGAACTGGGAGTCACCAGCACAGAGATGGTAATTGAACACCTTGAGAGCTGATGAAATCACCAAGTGATCTCAGAAAAGAGAAGGGGGCCCAGGACCGAGTTTTGTGGAACACCCACTGTTAGAGAACATGATATGATGAAACAACAAGGAAGACTGCGAAGGAGCAGTTCGGCAGTCTAACTTAGGTTCAAACCCAGAACATTTGTGTAAGACTATCCTCACTGGTGGAGAGAATGGTGATTCAACTTACATGAGTGGAGTTAACCTAGAGAACTTGGGAGAGGAGGGATATTCTTCATTTTGGCTTCACAAGAGAGGACACGTGGTTTTAGCCTCTTCAGGAAGACTAGTGGAGAGAGAAAATAGCTTCAAACAGCAGACATGGAGGAGAAATCTGGCTTCTCTTTGTCCCTGATTTCCAGTTTGCTTCCCTAAAGACTTCAGGAAAATTTCCCTTGGAGTGAGATTAAGGCTCTGTCAGTTAAGTTGAGACATTTTGCTACTAGTGAGGATGCTCATTCACTGTGTGTATTGTCTGGTATATTCTGTTCTGCAGAACTTCTCTGATTTCAGTTTGCTGTCTGTTTGGTTAAATAGGTTTACTCACTATTCATTATTAGTGATGGTCTTTTGTGTAACTAGCATTTGATAAGAAGGAATCAAAGTAGCTCTTCTTCTTTAAGGGATGGTGATCCAGAAAGTGGCTTAAGCCTAATTAAAAATTCCCCTAAACACTAATGCATTGTTGGTGAAGTTGTGAATTGATCCAAGCATTCTGGAGGGCAATTTGGAACTATGCCCAAAGAGCTGTCAGAGTGTGCATACCCTCTGATCCGGTAATACCACTACGGGGTCTGTATCCCAAAGAGATCATGAAAAAGGGGAAAGGGCCTGTTTGTACAAGAATATTTGTAGCAGCTCTTTTTTGTGGCAAAGAATTGGAAACTGAGGGGACGTCCATCAATTGGGGAATGGCTGAACAAGTTGTGGTATCTGATGGTGATGGAATCCTACTGTGCTGAAATAAACGATGATAAGCAAGATGAGTTCAGAAAAAGCTGGAAAGATCTGCAGGAACTGATGCAGAATAAAATGAGCAGAACTGGGAGAACATTGTGCACAGGAACAGCAATATGATACCATGATTCTCTGGGAAAACTTGGCTTCTCTCAGCCATGCAACGATCTGGGCCAATCCTGAAAGACTTTTGACGGGAGTGCTGTCACCTCCAGAGAAAGAACTGTTGGAGTCATCTTTAACATCGGTGTATTGTTGGTTTTATTTAGGGGTTCTGGTTGCACATGAGTGCACAATGACCATTATGGAAGGGGGTTTTGCATGACAATAAAATTATATTTAAATTAGAAAAAAATTCCCCTAGATAACCAACATTTTAGAAGGCTAACACATATAATTCTAGTTCTATATCCCCTCTCAGAGGAGAGCACAGTGGCTGGCCTCTTGGCTCCTTCTCCTGATCTCCTTCAGGCAGGAATCAAAGTCTCCCTTGGAGAGAGAGAGAGAGAGAGAGAGAGAGAGAGAGAGAGAGAGAGAGAGAGAGAGAGAGAGAGAGAGAGAGAGAGAGAGATCTATTCATGCCACCCCTAGAGCTGCATTTAGATAACCCCCACACATAACTTACATGGGCAAAACAAACACCCTATAGTCACACCCCTAAATACTTCCCAAGAAGCATCCCTGGCTCTTCCCAGACCCTTCAGACACTTACTACACTTATTAGCTGTGTGCCCCACGACAAGCCACTTCCTCTTCCTGTGCCTCAGTTTCCTCTTTTGTCAAATAAGATAATTGCCTCAGTTCCCTCCTTTGTCAAATGAGAAGATTGGCCTAGACAGCCTCTGAGGGCCCTGCCACTACTAGATTGAGGGTCCTGGGATCTATAACTGGTCTTCAACATATATAGCCTTAGAGAGTTACCCAGAACATTGAGAAGTTAAGTGAATTGCCAGTATGCATCAGAGGCAACTCTGAAGTGAAGACTCCAACCTTTGGGGTTCAGAGGGAAGACACTTGTTCAAGGTCAGAGTCAGCTGACCTTCATCTCTCTTTCCTCCATTTTTTCAGATTCAAACTGGAGGGAAGAGGGTGGACTAGATCCATTAGATCTCTTCCAGATCTGAAGACTATAAAATCCCTTGTGAATGAATGAATAGCATTTATTAAGTATTTACTATGTTCTGGGCACTGAGGATCCACAAACTAAAGGCAGCTAGCGGCTGCCCTCAAGAAGCTTACATTCTAATGGATGAAATGACACATAAAGGGAAATGGTGGCCAGGGTAGGGAGTTGTGGTCTAGAAAATTCCTGGGAAAGTGCCTAGAAACATAAGGCAATCACCTGTCATGACTTTTTCAGAAATAATGGAAGTGTTGATTGTAATTGCTGTGCCCAGGCAAGAGGTCAAGAGAACTCTCCAGGGACTTAGTCATTTGACTTCTTTGAGTCTCCATTTTCTCATCTGCAAAAGAAGAGGAAAAAGATCAGAATAACCAGTCCATCAAGGAGCATTTCAGCATCTGTTCTGCGCTGGACATTGTGCTGGGTGTCCGGGATGCAAATGCAAAGAACAAAACAATACTTACCTTCTAACTAGGTAGACAAGTATGATTGCTAAGGTCCCTTCCAGTTCAAATCCTAAGATTTTCTGAATTTGGGGAGTCACTTTTCCCTCGGTCCCAGTTTGTCACAAATTACAGGGACCACTATGATCCTAGACTCAGAGCGCCTTGACAGTGTCTGATGGATGCTTACTCCTCTACCTATGGACTTAGGAGAATCATGTGATCCTAGTTCTAGAGCTTTAGAGTTCTAGAGTTCTAGAAGGGACTTTGAAGACCAGCTAAGGCTAACCTCTTTATTTTACAGAAGAGGAAACTGAGGCACCATGCGGCAAAGGCCAAAGTCCACATAGAATCATAGAGCTAGAATTGGAAGAGGAACTTAGAAGCCATCCAGTCCAACTCCTTAATTTTACAAAAGAGAAAATTGAGGCCCAGGTTGGGGAAGGGAAGCCACATAGATATTAAGTATCTGAAGCAAGATTTGAACTCTGGTTTTCTAACTCAGAATCAGTTCCATTTTTTCCTCTGTACCACTGACTGGAGGCTCAGTCCCACTGGCACCATGCTCAACATGTCATGGTTTGGAAATCTTCTATTTTGTTGAATGTCCATACTTTCCCCTGGAAGTATAGTCAGTTTTGATGGGTAGGTGATCCTTGGTTGTAGACCCAATTCTCTTGCCTATCCGAATATTGTATTCCAAGCCTTGCGGTTCTTTAGTGTGGATGCTGCCAGATCCTGTGTAATCCTGATTGGTGCTCCTTGATACCTGAATTGTCTCTTTCTGCCTTCTTGCAATATATTCTCCTTAGCTTGGAAACTCTTGAATTTGGCAGTTATATTCCTGGGGGTTGTCTTTTGGGGATTTAATGTAGAGGGTGATCTATGGACTCTTTCAATGTCTATTTGCCCTCTTATTGAAGAACATCAGGGCAGTTTTCTTGGATAATTTCTTTTAGTATGATGTCAAGGTTTTTGTTTATTTATGGGTTTTCAGGTAGACCAATGATTCTCAAATTGTCTCTTCTAGATCTGTTCTCAAGGTCATTAATTTTCTCAGTAAGATATTTCATGTTTCCTTCTATTTTGTCACTCTTTTGACTTTGCTATATTAATTCTTGCTGTCTTGTGAGATCATTAGCTTCTACTTGCCCAATTCTGATCTTTAAAGGCTGGTTTTCCACTATGATCTTTTAATTTTCCTTTTCAGTTTGGTCTGTCCTGCTTTTCATGGCTTCCAACTGTTTAATTTGGGTCTCCAATTTGCTTATCATTTCATTTGATTTCTGGGCTTCTTTTTCTAATTGGGAGTTTCTGTCTTTTAAACTGTTATTTTCTTTTTGAACTATTTCCCACTTTTCTTGCCAAGATTCTTCTATCTTCTTCATTTGATTCATCATCTCAAATTTAAGCTCTTCAAGAGCTTGTGGCAAATTTCCATTTTTTGGAAGATTTGGATGTGTTTGCTTGTTTGTCGTCCTCTGCTGTCTCTTCTGTAGTCTGGATTTTTTTCTCCATAAAAAGTATCCAGGATCAATGCCTTTCTCTTGTTCTTTTTGGTGGTTGAATGTTGTATTTCTTGGGCATTTCTGGCCATTGCTGTGCTGGTTTTTCCTTCCTTTCCCAGCCAGAAGTCCAAATGAGGAGGACAGGATCTCTGTGTATGGAGCTATGGAGCTTGGTTTTTGTCTGAGGCTACTTTTCGAGTATCTGTGGCTTCTACTATGTGCTGTCCCTCTCTGCTCTTTCTCTGCACCCAAGGTCCACACTCTTTAGCCTCCTGGGGTCCCAAGTCTAGCTGCTCTCAGGGGTAAGTCCCTGATGGTCTTAACCAGCTCTTGAGATTGCCCAGCTCTGACTCTGACTTGCTGGCTTTGACTCTGGCACCATAGGTGGAGTGGGAGAGGGTTGATCAGCTCACGTTTTGGTGGGAGCTATTTCACCCCCTTATATTATGGAAATGCCCAAATCCCATGTATCCTCAATGCTGCACCCTACTGTGGAGTCCCTCTTTCATCTGAAATTGATGTTTTCATCCTTTTGAGGCACCATATATGGGTTGGTGGTGAGGAGAGGAAGAGTCCTGCTTCTCCACTGCAGCCATCTTTACCTGGAAGTCTCAATATGCCATGGTTTGGGGTAGAGATCTGGTAGCCACCACTGATGTCCTTTATATGAGCTCCAGGCCCTTATTGTGGTTGGGAAACAGGGCTGTCCATCGAATGTCAGTGCCTTTTCTCTGTTTACAGAGCTACCTCAGTCATTGACTCCATTGGCACTATCTTGGGGCTCTTCCCTTGGAATCTGGAAGAAGAGTTCTCAGTTGTAATGTGTAAGGGGGAAAAGGGATTAATTTTAAAAGGGTTGGACTGGATTATTTAAGACTGTGGTCACCAGGAATTTATATTTATTCCAAAGAGATTTATTTACAATTTATTAATAAAATGTAGAAAGAGTGAAGTAAGAAAATCAGAGAGAGTATAGGGTAAGATATCTAGCTTAAGCACTAAGTAATTTACTCAGGTCCCTGGCTCTACCCAGGCAGGGAGAGTTAGTTCTTAGGCCCTGGCAAAGCTGAGGACCTGGGGAAGTCTCTATTAAGAGGTAAGTATCTCCTGAGGTTAGTTTTTTTCCAGAAAATCCAGCAGTTGAGTCAGCTTTTCACTCACCACGTGTCAGTTCAAATGGAGAGATTTTAGATCAGCCTCCACCAGGAACAGGGTCTCGAATCCAACCTTCACTCCAAAGAATTAAGAATTATCTCCAGTCTCCACTTCCAAAGAATGAAGAATTATCTCTCACAGGAAGTGACAGCTCCTTTTAAAGATGCTTCTTTTGCATCACTTCCTGTATCTTCCCCTAATTTTATGTCTACCAATCACAGTTTAAACTTTGCTTTAGGACTGCCCATGGGCAGTTAGTTTAATTCTGATTCATCACCCATTATTGCACATGTGGGTCACAGACCTCCCACTTAATGATTAAGTGGGATATTTACACTTTTGGTGATTATATCTAAAAATTGGCAGATCTCCATACTCAACTTTTAAGTAGGGTGTTTATACTTTTGGTGATTAAATCTAAAAATAGGCAAGGTTACAATTTTAATCTTCATAATCAGGAGAGAGTTAATTTTAATCTTCACAAATGTAATGTAAGGAACCTTCCAAGAATGATTGAGGAAATAACTGAGAGCATTCCCATTCATCCTATGTTATCCTTACATCTGCCCAAGACTTAGGAGGGGTCCATAATATAATTTCCATCTTGTCGAGGGGGAAATTGATTCTGAGAGGAAGGGGGAAGTACCCAAGGTTACATGGCCAGTGGACAGTAGGACACTCAGGAGCCTGATCCTAGAACTCTTTCCATTCTGCCAAACTCTCTCATCTCCAATCATAAGCTTTCCCAAGGAGGGTAAGAGGAGAAGGAAGGAAGGAGGTCAGAGAATTATGTTTAGTAACAAATGGAGAAAGGAAAGAAGTTGAGAGTTTCTGTCTCCCTCCCTCTCCCTCTCTCTCTCTCTCTCTCTCTCTCTCTCTCTCTCTCTCTCTCTCTCTCTCTCTCTCTCTCTCTTCTCTCTCTCTCTCTTTCCATTTATTTCTGTTTCTCAAGAAGGATGCATGGTAATAGATGGACCCCTCTCTGGAGCTCAATATCTTTAATTTAAAAAGTGTATATGTGGCAGGGTGAAGTGGGAATGAACAGTGGAAAGAATCTCTTCTGTGAGCCAGGTTTTCTCCTCAACATACATCTACACTCCCACTATTATCTTCATCTTCTTCAGCTACCAACTCTGTCCCTGAGGCCCCCTCCCTCTTATGATAATGAACTTCGTCCTTATCTTTACTCCCCACCTCTTTCCAGTCATGGCCTCCCTCTATCTCACCATATGCTCACAATACCCCTCTGTCTTGTTCAACTTCATGTGTTGTTGTCTTCTTCTATTACAATGAGGGCAGAGGCTACTTTGCTTATTTGTATTTGTATCCTCAGCACTTAGCACAATGCCTAGTATATAGAAAACACTTAGTAATGCTACTAATAGCCATCTAGCTTCCATTTTCACTGGGGAATTGGGGAGGATGTAAGGGTGTGGTCTGCATGCTACAGTGGAAAGAGCTCTGGAGTCTGAAGATCTGGGTTCAAATCTCTCTAGTGCTTCCCCCCTGTCTAATCTTGGGGAGGTCATTTCTTCTTCCTGGGTCTCAGTTTCCTCTTCTGTAAAGTGAGGGAATAAGACTAGATGACCTGAGAGATACCTTCTAACCCTATATCTAGGTTCTTTTGATACTACTCTGGGTCTCAATTTGAATGAGGAGGTAGATGGCTGGAGTAGGAGTGTGCCTACTCTGACCTCAGTTTCTTCCTCCATAAAATGAGGGCATTGTTCTAGATGATCCTTCAATTCCTAGCTTGAGAATTCTACCAATCTATAGAGTAAGGTGTTTTAAGTATCACTATCTCCCTTTTACATATAAGCAAACCAGAAAAGCAAAGCAATTTCATTCCAGGTCCCATTACAAGTAGGTTCACAGTATTCCCAGTTGGAAAGGACCTTAGAAATTACATTGTTTGATCTCCTCATTTTATAGGGGAGGAGGGGAATGGGAACAGGACAGTGACTTGACTAAGGTCACACAGGGCATGAGGAGTAGATATAGGATTCCAACTCAGATTTTCTGAATCCAAATCAAGGGACTAGAACCCATCTAGGTAGCACCTTGGAACCCACCTAGTAGCACCAAGGTCAGGAAGATCTGAGTTTGGATCTAGCCTCAGACTTTAGCTGTGTGACCCTGAGCAAGTTACTTAATCTCTGTTTATCTTAGTTTCCCCAACTATAAAATGGGGATACTAATAGCACTTCCCTCCCAGGGTTGTTGGGAAGATCAAATGAGATAGTAATTGTAAAGGGTTTAGCCCAGCACTTAGCACATAGTAGGTGCTTAATAAATGCCTATTTCCTTCTTTCTTTTCTGAGTCTGATGCTTTTTTAACCCCTTACCTTCTTTCTTGGAGGCAGAAGAACAGTAAGGGCTAGGCAATGGCATTGGCTTGCCCCCAAAGTCACCCGAAGTGGCTGAGGTCATATTTGAACACAGAACCTCCTTTTTCCAAGCCTGGCTTTCTATCCACTGAGCCACTTAGGTGCCCCTGGCTTTCTTTTTATGGTGGAATGTGATGCATAAAGAAGCTGCTACTGCTTCTGTCATTTTGTACACAGTGTTGTAAGGGACCCCCTTGGCTGGTCCTCAGCCTGTCCTTCTTCATATAATTCACTTCAGTGTGTTTCAACACAAATTTATTCACCAATTTGCTAGGTCTATATTTAGCCTCGGATTCATCCTGGCTGTGTGATCTTGGGCAAGTCACTTAAAATTCCAACATTCTGGGTATCAATCTCAGACGAGAATTCATGGAGAAGGAGTCAGTTTCCTTGCCTGGGAGTTCCTTACCCCTAGGGAATCCCAGGTCCAATCCCTCTCCCTGCCCCACTTGCCAAGGCTGGTGTGGGTGCTGGAGAAACAAGGACAAAAAATGCATCACCTGGCTTGGTCCAGCCTGCCTGTGCTAAAGGCCTGCTTCCCTGGCCTGGCCCCTGGGCTCTGAACTCAGGCCCAGCTAATCAGAGCAGGCCCACAAGGCATTTCTTGAATAAACGTTGTAAAGCTCTCTTGGGAATCCCTCACTTCCTTGAACCTCAGCTAGGCATCCCCAAATAACCGAGTTCAGAATCCCGGAAGCATGAGCTGACAAAGCAAAGTTTCTTGGATAAACATGGAGAAATTCAATAGCCTCGAAGTGGCCAGGTGTGCATACAGCCACAAGCGCTCATGAGCACAGACACATATGCCTGGGAAGGCCGCGAAATGGGAGGAGCAGGCGGGGTTTGGACAAAGAACAATAGGGGGGAAATCAGACAGGGACTCTGTCCCGCCAGCCAGCCGGGGCAGTCCAGAGGCAAGGCAAGGAAGGAGCTTCAAGGAGACAGGCCTCAGGCCCCCCGTGTGCTCAGGACTCTGGACCAAGGGCTGGCCCCAGAGATTCTGCTGCCCCAGCTCTCCGGGGTCTTGGCATCCTGGCCAACAAATGGTTTTCCAGTGGGAGCAAGTGTTGAAACTTTGTAGGGAAGCAGATTTGGGCTTAATGTAAGGAAAGACTTCCTGACATCCCAGTTCCTAAAAGGAACAGCAGAAACCATCCCTCATTTTACAGAGGAGGAAACTGAGGCCCAGGGAGCTGGAGCTCCTCAGAGGCCATCTAATCCAGCCCTCTCATTTGACAGAAGAAGAAACAGCCTGAGAGAGGGAAAATGTCTTGCTAGTGTCACCCAGGTAGTAAACCACAGGGTAAGAATTTGAACCCAGATCTTCTCTCTCTCTCTCTCTCCCTTTCACTTCACTCCAATGTCTTCCTTCCTGCAGAGTCCAGATTAGAGATTTCCACCGGAAATAACAAGGAAGATTAAATTCGATTTGACTAGTTATTTTACAATGACAAGCTTTTGACGATTGTCATTGTTCCTGTTTTAGAGAGGAAGAGATTGAGAGCTTATGGGACTTATCTGATAGTCACTCAATTGCCAGTCAATTGAGGATATCAAGCTTGAACTCAGGTCTTCTATTCCAGGTCCATTGTTCTTGACATTATAACCAATGGGCTGCTGGTAAATATTTACCTAGGCCAGAAAAAAGTACGCAGGGTGATTCACCATTAACAGGTGGTTCATTTGCAATATTCCCATTTTCTCAATCGATCAAGCTCCTGCTATGTTGACATACATACATACATACATACGAGGAAGTCGGGGCTCAGTATTCAATGTGGCACACACGCAAGGAGTGCTTTCTGTGTGTCAGGAGGGAAGACGGAGAGATCACTGTGAGCAGGGAAGATTTCACAGAGGAGGCGGAAATTCTATCTGTGCCTCAAAGGATAAGTTGGATTTAGATAGGCAGAGGAGTGGGGATGGCATCCAGGAGGGAGGATAGCATGAACAAAGGTGTAGAGGGAGGAAACTAGGAGATGTGTTGATAGAAGTGGGCTTGGTGCGGTGTTTAAACAGATAAGCAACAGGAAATAAGGCTAGAAACATCATAGGACTTGAGGTAGAAGAAGGAACCTTAGAGGTCACCCGATCCTACCCCCACTATACAAATAAGGAGTACAGAATGAATAGAATGGATTTCTAGGCATGATAGAGGGGATCGATTGCTGGCCTTTGTACTGGAAGAGGACCAAAATGACATCTCTTGTGTCGGGGTCAACATACAGCGTGTCCAACCATGGCTGATCAGACCAATATGAGCTCCAAAGACTCTACTGATGGGCACAAGAAGCCCATCTGAACATTTGGGAGGAGATAATGCAATATAATATAATATATCAGAACAGTATAAGCCTTCCTGCTAGAATCTGCTACAAAGTAAGGAAACTCATTCACGTCTTTTTTGGACATCATATTAAAAAGCCTACTTATTACAATAAACCACCAAAAAATGAGAGGCATTAACAATGGAAATGAACAGGTCAAGAAAGCCTGGCTTGTAGATGATATCATTGTGTAGCTAGAAAATCAAATGGCCTCAATCCAAAAAAGCTAGCTGATACACACACATTCTGTAAAGTTGCCGGCTATGAGACTAACTCATAAAAATCATCTTCATCCGGCCTCAGACACTTCCTAGCCATGTGACCCTGGGCAAGTCACTTGACCCCCATTGCCTAGCCCTTACCACTCTTCTGCCTTGGAACCAATACACAGTATTGATTCTAAGATGGAAGGTGAGGGTTTAAAAAATCTGTGTTATTATTTATTAGGAATAAAGGTATAGGGGACATAATAAAAACTCCTTTTACAATAACTAAAATTGCTTATAAGATATTTAGCAATTAACCTTTTAGAATTTTTGATAACCATGGAACCTGTTTTAAGAACTACTTTAAAAACAAAATAAAAGTGTAAGAAATAATTTTAGGGACATTCAGTGTTCATGGATGGGTCAGACTAATATAGTAAAAGTCATTATACTCTTCAAATTAATTTCTATATTCACTATGATGAAATAAAAAAACTAAGGGACTTCTTTATAGAATTAGGCAGAGATCCCAATACTATTTATATGGAAAAAATATGGCAAGCAAAAAGATCAAAAGACACACAGAAAAGTTGATAAAAGTGGTTTTGGACTCCCAGACTTTAAAACCTAGTACACACATTAAACATATTAAAACATATTACAAGACAGTTAGTATCCAAACTTTTTGGTACTAGAGCATAAATAGAAAAAGTGAGTCATGTTAGTGAATAGATATACCAAAAGATTTAGAAAATAAAAACTGGGGAAGGAATTTGTTATTTAACAAATCTGGGATTTGGGAACAATTTGGCAAGGAAGTGATTTAGACCCATATCTTTCACAAAACAACTCCATTGAATTTTAGCTGTATAAGACATGTAAATATTTTGCTTTTGAAACTCCACTGTGGATAAAATGGTCAAAGAATGTAAGGTGGTAATTATCATTTTTAAAAATTAATTTTATTTTTGTGTTCTAAACTTAATGAATATCCTAATCCCCTGAACATTTTATATATTTAAAAAAACCAAAACAGACTTACATATGAACCTTGGAATCTTTACTGTATATAGCTTGTTTTTAATGATCAAACAAATCCACCATGTTATTACAGAATTGCCGGGCTTGTTGATACTTTCTTCTGACCTGTCTTTTGTTCTCTCCTGGACATTTACATTTTCCTTTTTTCTTTTTCTTCTTTTTTGGATAATACTATAGATAATTCTTATGTTTCCCACAAATCCTCTGCCTAAATTAAAAGAAAGACAGAAAGAAAAAGAGAGAAAGAAAGAAAGAAAGAAAGAAAGAAAGAAAGAAAGAAAGAAAGAAAGAGAGAGAGAAAGAAAGAAAGAGAGAGAGAGAGAGAAAGAAAGAAAGAAAGAAAGAGAGAGAGAGAAGAATGAAAGAGAGAGAGAAAGAAAGAAAGAAAGGAAAAGAGAGAGAAAGAGAAAGAAAGAAAAAGAGAGGAGAAAGAGAGAAAAAGGGAAGGGAGGAAGGGAGGAAGGAAGAAAGAAAAAAGAAAAAGGAAAAATCCCATAATTCTTGAAAAAACCTGCATAATCAAACAAGACAAATCCACACATTTCCCCCGTCCAAAAATATGTGTCTCATTTAGCGACTTATAGCTATCACCTCTTGTTAGGGAGTGAGTAGCACGCTTTATCATCATGATTCTCTGGAATCATGGCTGGTCATTGCTTTGATCAGCATTCCCAAGTGTTTCACATTTGTTTTTCTTTGCAATGTTGATGTTACTGTAGAAATTGTTCTTCTGGTTTTGATAAGCAGACAACTTTCAAAAGAGGAAACAGGAATTGTCAATAATCACTTGAAAAATGTACCACATCACTAATAATTAGAGCTACAAATGGAAACATCTCACATCCACTGAATTGGCAAAAATAGTTTAAAGCAATGAAACTCAATGCTGCAGATTCCTCTGCAGTACACTCATCCATTGGCGGTAGAATTGCAAATGAGCAGAATCTTTTTGGAGAGCAGTCTGACTGTACACAGTAAAAGTTACAAAAATAATCCTGGCCTTTGACCCAATCATTCCATTGTTGGGAATATATCCTGAAAATGTTATCAAAAACAAACAAACCAGAAAGAGCTATCCGCTCCGAGATTTTCTTTCATAGCAGAATTAAGTAAGTGCAAAAACCTGGAGGTGACCTACATATTCAACCAGAGAGGAATGGACAAGTAAATTGCCAGCCATTGATGCAATGGAATATTATAATACGATGAAGACAAATAAGTTTGAGGAATACCAACAAATCTGGAAAGACTCTCATGAAATAATGTCAAGTTGAGAGAAGGAGCAGAATCCAGACCAGAATACCCAGGAACTGTGCACGTCCCAGAAGATGAGTCGAATGCATGGCCTTAGAAATGACTGAAAAGGTATGCTTTATGAGAATGTGGGACCTTCTCTGGGGTTACCCCACCTTCCACTCAGACAGAGTTGGAGTTTCGAGGTTTAACGTGTTCCGGGGATCAGGTCTACCCAACCAGGGTGTCAAGCTGTAATAGTTTTCCAGTAGACACAATTAGCTTGGAAACAAAGGCACTTGCTGATATAGCATCAAAAGGGCAGTAGCTACAAGGACATTCCCCCCTTTCCCCAATTAACTTGATACACACTCTCTTGAGGACTCCACACTTGGGTCAGTAAGAAGAGTGGATACACACACACCTAGAGTCAGTACATTGGTAGAAAGTAACATATAGGGAGACTCACTTCTGATCCCGTAGGGCCCCCAATTCTTTCTCTTTTAGCTGTTGCTCCTCTGGAGAATGGAAGGTAGGGAGGTAGTGTGGGGTAGTAGAGATCCCTGTTCATTTGCAATAGGAAGACTTAGGCTGAGGCCTGACTCTGCCACTACCTGTTTGTATAACCTTCGGCAAATCACTCAACCACCAAGTCTCAGTTTTCTCATCTGTAAAATGGAGACAATAAGAGTATCATCTTCAGTACTTTATAAACTTTAAAATGCATTTAACCCTTCAGCTATCTAAGACTGGAAGTTTAATTCCAGCTGGGTTGTTTCTCATTTGGGTGACTTTGAGAAATTAACTACCCTTTTTTGGAAGTGTTGGGCGAGAGGGTTTCTAAGGTTTTTCCTGACTTTAAATCCCATGATTCATTTTTATGAGCCTAAATTTTTTGAGCCTAAAGTTTTCATTCATTCATCACTGAGGTCTGTGTGTGTATCTATATATGTGTGTGTATATATATACATATATATATACCAAAAATATATTTCTACATATCTTTATCTATACCAAATCTTTGGGAATTTGCTACCTTGTGATGTAACTAATCAAGAAGAGGCAGTGATGTAAGGTCAAAGGGTAACAGGAAGGCAATGGTTCTCATTCACTGTAGAAAAGGAAGAGTTACTGAGGAAGAAGACTGTGAAGTAGGACAAATATGCTCAATTTGGAGTCAGAAGCCCTGGATTCAAATCTTGTCTGGAAGCTACTACCTGTGTGATGATGGGCAAATCACTTCTTCTCTCTTGACCTCAGTTTCTTCCTCTATAAAAGACGAAAGTTAGACCAGCTGGCCTCTGAGGTTCTCCTTTGCAGTTCTAGATCTAGGATTCTATGTATGACCTTGGTCAAATCACCTCCTCTCCATGGACCTTGGCTTCATCCTCAGTAAAATGAAGGTGTTGTGTAAGCTGGCCTTTGAGTTCCATTATAGCCAGAGATCTAGGAGTCTGTAATATAAGCCTATGACTTGAATTGTGCCACATTAAAGGAGTTAGGTATGAAAATGGAGAAGTGATTTGATGGGAGGAACCTGCTGACTGCCTTAAATTATTGTGATGTCATTGAAATAATTCCATTTTCTACTTCAGTAATTCTGGGCTTGGAGTAAGAAAACTTTCGTTCAAGTCCAAGCTTGGAGGCTGGGTAACCTTAGGCAAGTTGCTGAACCTTTCTGAACCTCCATTTCCTTGCCATCAAATGACATCATAATAACTTCCCCCAGGGTTGATGGGAGGTTGGCAGTCTCTGTTAACTATAAGGTGCTACAGAAATGTGGTTATTTTACTAGCAATAACTGGCCTCTGATTCTATCTATGAGACGGATTGTCGGACTTTTCCCGTATCAGGCTCTACTAGGGATCCTAGGAGCTGCAAGGGCCCTCTGAAGCCAGTGTCCCTAGAAGAGGAAACCAATGTCCAGAGAGGGGAAGGGACTTGATGAGGTCTAACATAGACTCCTGGGTCTAGACGTGGAAGACCCTCAGAGGACCCCTAGTCCAACCCCCTCATTTTACAGAAAAGGAAACTGAGACCCAGGAGGGGAAGGGACTTGCCCCAAGATATACAGGGGGTAAGTGAGAGAGGTGAAATTGGAACTCAGCCCCTCTGACTCTAAATCCAACATTCCGTGCCCTGGCCCAGGCTTCCTTTCTGTTCCCCCACAGGGTGGCCTATATGGGAAATAGGCTTCTGCGGCCAGCCTTCCCTGAAGCAGCAGGGTTGCCTTCTGTTCTGCAGAAGGGAAACCCCACTGGGCCTGAGGAAGCTGAGTGGGGCCTCATCTTCCTCAGAGGGGAACTTGTCCCTGAGTCAGCCACCAAGACAGAGGGTTCAGCAGGGAAAGGAGAAGCGAAAGGGCTAGGGAGCCCTCAGACTTGGGGGGGCTACTAGTCATTTTTCCAGACTGGGGGACTGGGGGCAGGGCTAAAGAGACAAGAGACACTGGGCCTGCCCACCCATGCACAGAAAAGCAGGCTGGACGTGGGGAGTGAGGGGTAGGTGGCATTTCGAATGAAAAGTCCGTGCAATATAGAACACATTATCAGTTCCTGTTTTCTGGGACAGCTGACCAGGAATCCAGAAGAGCAGGGGGAGGGAAGAGAGAGAGGGAGGAAAAGGGTCTTAGATTCCCTGCCCCAGAGGCCAGGAGACAGAGAGAGGGAAGAGAGGGAGGGAGGGAGGGAGAAAAAGAACCTTAGATTCCCTACCCCAGAGGCCAGGAGAGGAGGGAGGGGTTGATTAGTTAATTAACTAGATGATCTTTAATCCTGGGATTGCCGATTTAGAGCTGGAAGGAGCCTTAGAGATCATTTTATCTTTGACATTTATTTTATAGATGAGGAAACTGAGGCCCCTAGAAGGCCAATGGCTTGCCCAGAGGTCTCCCCCCCCCAGGTAGTATGTGGCATATAGGATTTGAACTCAGGTCCTCTTACTCCAAATCCTGTCCTCTGTCCACTGCAACCATGAGAATTCTTTAAGGTCCCTTTAGCTCTCTAGGAAGAGATATTTGTAAAGTGCTCTGCAAACCCTGAACTAGATAAATACTATTAATATTTGGGTATTGCCAATGAAGAAAGACATACATGCATTTGAGACCCTTCACCCTCACCCGAACACACACACACATGTTGGGATTTACTGAATCCCAAATAAGCAGAAGAATAGAAGAAGACTTTAGACTCAAGCAAGCAGCCAGGGGACTGGCTGGCGGTCTTGTCTCAGAGCAGGGAAGGTGTCTTGGGAAAGCTGCAATTAGGAACCTTTGTGTCTAGAGCAAGTGCTGCAAACCAGGTCCTAAAGAGCCTGTAAAAGCTCCCTTTTTGGTGCCACTGAGGTGTATGCTATGGGCTGCAAGTTTGGGATAATAATAGCTAGTATGCATGCAGTATTTTGATATTTATGTAGCAGCTTGCAAATCTTCCGTCTGTGTATTTGGTCTTCCTTATAACCCAGGAAGCAATGGTATATGATTATCCCCATTTTACAGATTAAGGCCCCGGGAAGTTCAGTGACTTGCCCAGGGCCACCCAGCTAGAAGGTGTCTGAGGCTAAAATTAAAACTCAAGTCTTACTGACTCCAAGTGTAATAATACTTGATCTACTGGGTCACCCAGTCATTCTGCCATCTGGCAAATTCCTATTGAAATGAATTACTCCTGCTAACCAGGTGTGAAGCTCTGCTGCTTGATGATGCTATAAAGGGCTGCCGGGATCTTCAAAATCCAGTTCCCTGGCACGAAGCATGGTTTGATTGTTTGCACCACCCCTGTCACAGCTTTAGGGCTCACCTCTTTCCTGCTCGGCTCTTCTGTAAAAGCCGGAACACTTGGGCACCCTCTCTCTCTCCAGGAAAAAACCCAACAGCTGACGGGACCCACTCCAGAGGTTTGGCATTGGCTCTTACAACTTATAGCCCTTGAAAGTTGCCAGCGGCACTGACTTGCTCAGGGTCACCTGATCGGTAGGCATATGTGGGGTGTGGGGTTGAACCCAGGCTTGTCCCTGCTCTGAGACTGGCACTCTATCCACTATGCCAGGGTGTCCTGCTGCTGCCAGGACTCCGGAGACTCAGTGATGCTGCCCTGGCCTTCTCCCTGGCCCTGGAATTCAGGAGCAGAAGCCCAGAGGATTTAGGGTGATAGTAACATATTTTAATAAACAATATGGAATAAACCACCCTAGTATCGGCTTGGAGGAGACTTTAGAGACCCTCTTGTCCACCCCCCACCAAATAGACAGTGTGTTATTAGAAATAGATTACCGGCCTTGGAGTCAGAAAGACTGGAACCAACTAATTAATCTTGCTCATTAGCTGTGTGACCCTGGGCAAGTCATTTCATCTGGGCAGAAGTCAGAGAGTAATAAAAGCCAACTCCGCGGGGCAGGATTGTAGTGAGGACCAAATGGGTCTGGAGTGCGGAAGGAGCAGCTGCAGCCCACTTCCAGGGTGTAGCCAGTTTTGCTTGCAGAATGGCGGAATGTCACTTTATGAATTCCCCCACGAGGGGTGTCCCATTTGACTTGCTCCCCGATCTCTTGTCCAGCAACCAGACCCGGTCTTCCTGGCAGTGGTCAGGCGGGAGTCTCTTACCACCTTGTGGCTTCAGACAGCTGGGCAAAGAGCAGAGCAGCCGCAGCTGGATTTGGAATTCTAGCCTAGGGGTTGGTATAAAGTATTGCTCTGGCTTATTAAACTCGGAAGCCGGGGCTCCCGCCCCCACCCACATCTGGCCTCCCCCCACCTCCAGGCTCCATCAGCTTTCTGGGGCCATATGGTTGTTTGGGGAAATAGGGCGAATCCATCGATCAAGAAGCATCTCCTCAGCAAGTGTCTACACTGGCACTGCGGATACAAAGACGGGAGCGTGCTGGTAAACGTGTCAATTCCGCCGGTACTTTTGGTCTCAAAATCAATAGCGAGTATCCGTGTCAAGGCAGAAGAGCGGGGAGGGCTGGGTAGTGGGGCTGAAGTGACTTGGCCAGGGTCACCCAGTTAGGAAGTGTCTAAGGTCGGATTGGAACCCAGGACCTCCCGTCTCCAGACCTGGCTCTCCCCCCCCCCCAAATGTTTAACCGCTAGTTCTCTGGAGGGGGGAAAGGTACCCACTTACCTGACACGCTTTTAAGTTTAATCTCTATTATTAACACTTTGTCACTTTCCTACGTCTAGACAATTAGCAAAACAATAAATCAGGTCCTGATTCGGAGCTACCGATTTTCTGAGGTGTGAATGTTCACACGAAAAATGTAACAGTCGGCTCCTGGGAGCCGGTTTGACCCGGCTCCAGCAGCCATTGGAAATGGGGGGGGGGGGGAGACAGAGAGACAGACGGGGGCGGGAGGAAGAGGGAGAGACGGGGATTGGGGTCCTGGAAGGTGAAGTCGCTTGGGCTAAGTCTGAAAAGAATCCTCCGTTCCAAGAGGCAGGTAAGGGCGAGGAGGGGAAGGACTCCCGGCATGGGGGCCAGTTGTGCCTTAAAGGGGCGGAGGAGCGCGTCCAGCGGACATCTAGAGTGAGTGAGGGGTCCGGAATAACCGAGTCACGCTGTGAAGGGCTTTCAGTGCTAATGTTGCTCCCAGCGCAATGGGCAGCCAAGGAAGCTTCTTGAAGGGAGGAGTGGCTCGCTCTGAGCCCCGCTTCAGGAAGAAGCCTTTGGCACTTGGGCGAAGAATGCTTTGGAAAAGGGAAAGCGCGGCTCGCCCGGAAGGGGGTGGTCCGGTAGCGCTGGCCCAGTGGAGAGGTGCTGAGGACCCGGGCCAAGGTGACTGCGGAGTGAGGAGACAGGAGGCGGCACTTGTTGGAGATGTGGGGACAGGGTGGGCCGCTGCTCGGGATGGGCTGGGGGGGGGGGGGAGGAGGCGCCGCAGATGACTGTGAGGACCCCCAGTGGGGGCTGGAAAGATGGTGGCGCCTTCCAGAGAAGCGGGGGAAACTGCGCAGGGGCTGCTAGCTAGCAGATGTGGAGATCCCGAGCTCTGGCTTGGCCGGGTTGAGCCTTAAAGCCTACGGGACCTCGGGCTGGAAATGGCTAGGGTTACCTTTGGAGAGCTCGGCGGCGGCGTCATCTGCGCGGAGATAATTAATGAAGGCACGGGAGACCCAGAGCCAGAGCCAGAGACAGCCAGAGACAGCCAGAGACACCGAGAGAGGGAGGGAGGGAGGCAGGCAGGCAGGCAGGCAGGCAGGCAGGCAGACCCTTGGGGGACATGGAGCCTTAGAAGGCCGGACGTGATTGATTGATGAACCTGGAAAGGAGACCTCGAAGGGTTGGTGTAAAAAGCTTTTTCCTGGACTTTGGCTGAGAAGGGGAAGAAGAGATAGAAGGACAATGGCTCGAGGGGGTGGGAGGGTCGAGCGAACGTGCCAGGGAAAAGGTTTCAGCTTTCCCGTCGGGGTGCCCCCCAGCACATCCGAGGTCACCGGGAAAGGCTGCAGTGCGGGCAGCCCCCAGGGCGCAGCTGGTCCAGGGGCCCCGACCAGAGCCCCCAGAGTAGGGGAGAGCCTGGGGCACGGGGGGGGGGGGTGCTTTGTTGTCCCGGCCTTCCCAGCCCCGCTTGAGGAAGTTTCCGAAGCTGCCTGGCTCTGGCCTCCGGGCGGGCACTCCGCTGACGCCGCTTTCTGCTCCTCGGCCCTTCTTAGCCACATGCGGTGGGCTGGTCACGGCCGCGCCCGGTGCCCGGTGCCCGGGACAGAAGGCAGAAGGGGCTGTCAAGGGCGATGGAAAAGGCCGTGGGGACCCGGGGGGGGGGGGGCGCCCAGATCCCGTCACTCTCGGCATCTCCCTCAGATTTCCCCAAAGGCAGAGTGAAACGCCGGGATCCAAACTGGCCGGACCTGTGCGAAGTTCTCTGCAACCCTTAAGGCTCTGGGTCCTCGCGGCCGATGCCAAAGGCAACGAAGCCCAGAGAGAGGAAGCGTCCTGCCCGAGGACACACAGCGCCCCGGGGGCGGTTTCCGATGGTCCGCTACTTCCCGAGGGGGGAGGGGAGGGGCTCGGAAGGTTGGGGACAGGAATGAGGTGGGGCGAGAGAAGGGCCAGGAGCGGGAGACCTCGTGGCACTGGGGCTGAAGGAGCGCGCCCGGGTCCGAGTCTCAGTGAAAGCCCCCCCCCCTCCCCAGGCCTGGGGGGCGGGGAAGGGCGGGGGCCCCTCTGGCTACGCCCCGGGTCGAGGAAGGAGGCGGTGCTCTGGGGTCCGGAGCAGCCGGGGCGGTGCAGCCCGTCCGGTCCGGCCGTCGGGGCCCTCCCCCTGCCATCCAGCTCCACGTCCTGCTAGCTCGCTCCAGGTCCCGGCTCGGGCTCGGGGCGGGGCGGCGCGGCGCGGCGGCCGGACCGAGAGCCGCTGCGGCAGCACATGGACCAGCCTCGGGGCCGGGGGCCGGGGACCGGGGCCGGGGCCGGGCCTGGGCCGCCTCTGCGCCTCCCCAAGCCCAGTACGTGGACCCTGTGGCGCGCCAAAGGGCCACCGAGGAACCCGGCGCGCTGGAAACCAGGTGAGAGAGCTGGCTGCCCGGGGCAGGGCTCGGCCGGCCAGCCGCCGACTGCACCGATCCCTCTCCTCTCCTCTCTCCGTGCTGCGCCGTGCGCCCCGCGCTGCCCGCCTCCCTCCCAGCCCATCTCCTGCGGCCGCCGCCCCACCTTTCCCCTCTCCCTGCCATCACCTCCTTTACTCCTGGCTGCCTTTGTCCCTTGCCCCCACCTCTGGCTCCCCATCTCCTCGTCCTGAGTTGGAGCCCCTCTCGTCTCTCTCCCGCTACTCCGCCCCCCTTTCTCTCGGGCTCCCGCTGGCCTCCGGCACCCCCTTCCTATAGCTTCCTCTCCCCTCCCTATTGATTTCGGTTTCCCTGCCCCCTGATCTCCCTCTAAGCTCCCCCCCCCTCAACAGGCTCTGGCTGCTCTCCCCCCACCCACGTCCCCATCCTCTCGACCCCATCTCTCTCCCCTTTCTCTGTCTCCCTCCCTTCCTCCCTCCCTCCCTGCCTGCCTGCCTGCCTGCCTGCCTCTCACTCCGTCCTGTCTCGGTCTGTGTCTCTGTGGCCCTCTCCCACCTCGGCCCCACTCCTCCTGCTCCCAGGGACTCTCCCCAGCCAAATGTCTTTGATCCGGGCATCTCTAGAGGCTCCCCAACCTCCAATCTCCATGCCCTCTCCTCTCCGGGAGCGCTGCCCCCCAGCCCCCATCCCAGCCCCTCTCAGATAGAGGAAATAGGAAATAGGGTTGGGATTCTTGCCCTATGACTCCCAGACAGAGGAGCCTAGGGGGAGGGGAAATTGGGGGTGGGGTGGGGGGAAGAGGAAATCTAGAGGCATCTGGGCATGCTCATTCTGCGTCCCGGGAGGGTTATTGCCTCTAAACTCCTAAAGCACTTAATGTCTATACCATTCATTTGGCACTTCCAAACTAAATACCTTCTCTTTTGATGTGGGTATTTTGGGTTTCTCTGCTACTGGACTGTAAGTTCCTTGAGGGCAGGATTGGGTCTTATTCGACTTCTTTGTAAGCTTCCCCCCCCCCCCCCAAGTCCCTTGCACATTTGGTAGCCAGCAGTAAATGTTTACTGACTGGCCTTGGTTGAGGGAAGTGAGCTAGCTGCTGGGGGAATCCAAAAGGGAATGTGATGGGAGCAGCCCATTTGCGGGCCTTGGCCCTCTTTGGGCCTCAGTTTCCTCCTTTGTAAAATGAGGGAGTTGAACTAAATGACTTCTGAGATGCCTTCTAGCTCTAGATCTAGGATCCCAGAATAACCTGAGCCTCAGTTTCCTCCTCTGTCCAATGAGCTCTAAGGCTCGAATTTTCTATAGTTCTCACTAGCCATTCTGTGGTCCCTGGGATCCCCTGGACCTGGATTCCTGTATGGAGCTTGCCTTGGCCATCTTGGGAGTCTTCTAGAAAAGAAGGCTGAACCAGAGGGTCCTTAGTGTGGGCAAAGTGGCCCTCTGCCCCTGGTTCTGTCATTTGCCCCATCCTGGCCAAGCCTGGTGCCTAGGTGTCACACACACACACACACACACACACACACACACACACACACACACACATTCTGAATGTGTCCAGCTTGGACTCCTTTCGAAATGGCCAAATCCCAGGAGACCTGTAATGGCAGGTCGGAGTTTGGCCCCTGGCAAGTGGGTGTTAAAAGCAAAACTGTCTTCCTTCCATCTAGGGGCTGAGTACTGAGAGGGGAGGTCAGTCCAGACTGTGTGGGAGGATAGAATGCCCACCCAAAGGGTGCTCACTCACTTCCCACCCCCCTCAAGCCTTTCCCATTCTGCACTGCACCACGGTGCAGTAGGGACTGAGAGGTTTGGAGTTCCTGAAAGTTGAAGTCGTCCTAGATTTAAGAGAACTGGGTGCGACTTTCAAGGCAGCCTAGTACCTCCCCTCATTTTTACAGAGGGGGAAACTGAGGCCTTTCTAGGATTTTAGCTCTAGAAGTGGGAGGGTACATTCCCCTCCTCCCCCAATCAGTTCTACAGGTAAGGAAACTGAGGCTCCAAGAGAGGGAGGGACCTGTCCAAGGTCTCCCATTGGCAATCGAGTCATGAAGATCAATTCAAAATCGCTGTTCCATGCTTTTTCGAGGGGAGGGGACTGGGTTTGCGATTTCTTAGGTGAAAGGATGTCCCGGTGAAAAAAACTCCCTCTTCTGATGCCTATCGCCAGTTGCTTTTGGTTGTGGATAAATTGAGCCCAGAGTCCCAGGCAGGACTCGAACCTCAGTCCTAAGCCTGCTCTCTGCCGCTTTATAAACTGCTTTTCTGACCTCAAAGTTGTTATTATTATTGTTGGAAATTGATCTCTAATTAGGCATCTTTGCCTCAAGGCTGCTCCGCCTCCTGCCTTCCCTATCTATGTTAATAGTCCCACTGTCTTCCTAGCTAGCGAGACTGGAATCCTGAGTCACCTCCCCCTTCCCCTCCCCCTTCCCTTTCCCTTTTCCCCCTCTGCCCCCCCCCTCAGCCAGTTCCCAGGTGTCCTGGATTCTAGCCCCTCCTCTCCATTCCAGCTACCACCCCCCTATTACCCGGGCTCCTCGCTTCCCCCTTGGGGGATTGTAATAGTCTCCTAATAGCCTTCATTCACCACTCCCAGCCTCTCTCCCCTACCCTCTCCATCTCCATCTCGGGCAGGTTACCTGCCTAAAGTCACTCTATTTTGAGGGGAAACCCCCTTCCAGGATTTACCTGTGGAATAAAGCTGAAATTCCTTAGTTTGGCATTCAAGGCCCTTCCTCCATCTGAATCCAGTTTTCCTTTGCATCCTTATCTCTTCCCCTACAAAATGACCACCCTCTGTGCCTTGCCTGCTCTGAATCTATGCCTTTACTTTTCTGCCCTTGTTCACACCATTTCCAGTACCTGAAGTGAACCCCCCAATCTTTCAAGACTCAGCCCAGAATTCCACGTTTTCTCTCCCTCCAGATCCCTGTTTATATTCCAGTCATTTGGTGTTATAGCCTTCCTGAGCTCCCTGAGGGCAGGGGCCTTGGGTTATCTAAACTGGGCAGCTCCTGCTTGAACCCCTGCATTGTTCACTAGCTAATGGCTAGCTAGCTAGGCTTTTACACTGAACCTTAAAGGTGCTTTCCAACTAATATTCTAATGACCCTTGGGAGTAGGTGATATTATTGTCCCCATTTTACAGAGGAGGAAACTGAGGCTGGCTGAGGTGAAGTCAGTGACTTGCTCAGGGTCACACAGCTAGTAAGTGTCTAACGGGACTAGAGGGCCTTCCTTCCTTCTGGCTTGGAGTGGGAATGCTAAGGAAAGGGGACGGGGAGGAGCCTCCGGTGTGTCTGGGAAATCACATATGTAAATGACATTACCATAGGTCCTAGCAAGACTGGAAGAGTCGGGCTGGGTGGGTCCTAATGCCTAGGGACTGGGTCCTACTGGGCCATTTGCTGTTTCAATCACCTTGGCCAAGGCCCCTCCCTGGGCCACAGCTTTTCCCCTGGAAAGTGGGAGAGGGTAGAATGGATAGGATCAAAGGTCTCCAAGTTCTAAGGTTCTTAGATTTGGTGTTCTAAAGGCCTAGCTCCAGTGTTCTCAGTTCTCTGGACATTCCCTTTTCTAAGATCCCTCCCAGCCTGGCCATTCTCCGTTCAAAGGTCTGGCATTCTGGATTCTTCTTCCCTACCCTCGAAGCTCCGCCATTCTATTCTTGGTGCCTCTTTCTCCTAGAAGGAGCCTTTGTTGTGGCCCTCCCCCTCCCCACCTGGGAGCATCCATTGGTCCCCGAAGGGCTGGTGCCAGTCACGTGTCTTCTTATCTGTCTAGGGCAGAACTGCCCAGATAGACCTGCCTCGTGGCTCGTGGACGGTGGCTCTGGCCACTACCCTTTACTAAGCACAGGCATGGGCCTGAGCACTGGGCAGATTGCTCGTTCCTCAGAGAGGGGAGCTTCTGCGTGGGTTCTGAGGCTTTCACTAAGGGTGGAATGGCAGGTTCTAGCTTCTTGGGTTGCCAGGGCAGTGCCCTCTGCACCCTTCCTCCTTCATTTAGATGGTTAAAGCTGGAAGGGACCTTAGAAGGTAGAGTGTGAAACTCAGCCACTCTGTGGAGAGCCGGAAAGGGCTTTGAAGCACAAAATAGCAGTTAGAAGTGATTTCAGGATCTAGAATGTCAGTGGGAAAGATCCTTACAACAGAGAATGAAAGTGGGACAGCTAGGTGGCTCAGTGGGTGGACAGGAGGTCCTGGGTTCCAATCTGGCCTCAGACACTTCCCAGCTGGGTGACCCTGGGCAAGTCACTTCACCCCCATTGCCTAGCCCTTACCACTCTGCTGCCTTGCAACTGATATTTAGTACTGATTCTAAGACAGAAGATGAAGGGTTTAAGAAAAGGGAGAAAAAAGAAGGGGGCATGGGAGCTGGTAGGAACACAGGTTATCTGAGCTGCAGAAGGCAGAACGAACCAGAACAACTCCCTCTTCCTATTTAGAGCTCAGGAGGGGTTCCATGAATATTGTAATCCTGTGAGGTAGAGAGTATCATCATTTCCCCATATCCAATATTCTCCTCCCTGTTTTATAGGCAGGCATATGTGTGTGCGCACGTACACACACACACACACACAAAGTAGTAGCACCATGTGGAATGCATTAAGGGTCCTTCTGGGCAGGTAGGCATTCAGACTGGAGCCACTGTGGGGCACTGGTTTTAGAGTCACAGGACCTGGCTTTGATTTCAATATCTGCCACTTCTGTGATCTTGAGTAAGGTCCTTCCTTTCCCTGGGCCTCAGTTTCCTCCTCTGAAAAATGAAAGGATTAGACTAGATGGCCACTGAGGTCTCTAGGTCTAAGACTCCAAAATGCTTTGCATATACCATCCTGAAAGGGCCTTACCATAGCCCCTCCCCCCAATAGAGGCATGGGCTTGGCAAACACCATTAGAGCCCATTTTGTAGATGGGGAAAGTGAGGTTCCTCAGTATTGCCCAACACTCAGTCCCAGATTTCTTGTGCTTTTTCTCTGATGCTTTTGCCCTCACTCT
Source organism: Monodelphis domestica (assembly GCF_027887165.1). Classification (NCBI taxonomy): domain Eukaryota; kingdom Metazoa; phylum Chordata; class Mammalia; order Didelphimorphia; family Didelphidae; genus Monodelphis; species Monodelphis domestica. Next base: position 79,936,833 of record NC_077235.1, read on the forward strand.
ATGTAGTCTGCTTAGAATTTAAGATCCCAGCTCTTGAGATAGAAGGAACCCCAAAGGACAGATGACCATCTCCCTTCTTTCACAGAGGAGGAAACTGAGGTCCAGATAAGGGAAAGGACTTGCCCAAGATCATTGGATCATAGATGTGGAGCTGGGAGACCATCTAGTTGCTTTCCTTCATTTGATGATAGTGGAACACTGAGGCCCAGGGAGGGGAAGGGTCAAAAGAATGTTAAGCAGCAGAGGCAAAAATTGAACTCAGGTCCTCCATAGCTATTGTCCCCCACTACCTCTTAGAGTTTTTTTTTTACAGAAATCTTCTTCCCCTCTCCAGAATGCCAAATTCACCTTCCTTCTTTTTTTTTTAACCCCTCCCCTTCCATCTTGGAATCAATGCTGTGTATTGGTTCCACAGCAGAAGAGAGGTAAGGGGGAGGCAGTGGGGGTAAGTGACTTGCCCAGGGTGTCTGAGGCCAGATTAGAACCTAGGACCTCCCATCTCTAGGCCTGGCTCTCTATCCATTGAGCTACCCCGCTGCACCTGGGTGAGACTCTAAAGAGATCATTCAGTCTGGACCCCCTCATAGTACAGATGATGAGCCTGAGATCCCGGGAAGGTTCATTGTATCATAGATTTCAGGCTGGAAGAGCCTTTAGAGGCCCTTGAGTCTTGCTCTGTTATTTTACAGATGAGGCAACTGAGGCCCAGAGAGTTTTTTAATAACATGTACAGGGACACACAACTAATAAGTGTCTGAGGCAGGATTTGAAATCAAGTCTTTCTGACTCCTAGCTCTAGGTCCTAGCCAATGTGCTATGCTGCTTCTCAGGGGGAAGTGAGTAGACCAAGGCCATGTAGCCAATAAGTAGCAGCGCCAGGATTCCAAACCAGGACCCACTGCTTCTCTTTCCACACACATCTCTACGGAAGTGGGAGGGAATCAGGGACCAAGGTGGAAGGGTTGAAGGCCAGGGGGACCCTGGACACAAAGAAGGGGAGAATGAATCAGCTTTTCCAGCTGTTCCTTTTTTCTCCGCCTCATCCTTGTCCAGTCCCCAGAGGGGTCCACACTGTCTGGGCTTCAGGGTATCAGCTTACACAGAGCCCTTACAGATGCCAACCATAGCCCTGGCATGAGGAAGGGAGCATGGGGGTGAGGTAGAAGAGCCCTCACAGTTGTTGCTGGCTGCTATTTTTCAAGGTGGGGGTGGGGGAGTCAGCTAAATTCCATTTCAGTCTAGGGGACTTGACTGTGGGCCAGACAGGCAAAGGCACCTGGGGCTAAAGGCCTGGTACGTCCCCTTCTCAGAATCCAAATCTGGCATGACTGCTGGTACCAGGCTCTGGGGCTAAGGACCAAAAGACGGAAAATGGCAGTAGGGCATATCTCCTAGCCTCATGGAGTTTACAATCTAATTGGGAGATGTTCTAGTGCAGGATTCTCGATGAATTTTGGGATTTTGGGGACTCCTTGGGAAAACAATCATTTTCACTCATGTTTAATTGGAGTTGAGCATTTCCTTCAGTTACTTAGAGCCAACACTTAGTATCCATTCTAAGATAGAAGGTCAGTGCTTGAAAAAGGGAGCAGGGCAGCTGGGTGGCCCAGGGGATTGAGAGATAGGCTTGGAAAATAGAGGTCTTGGGTTCAAATATGACTTGACACTTCCTAGCTATGTGACCCTGGGCAAGTCACTTAACCCCCTTTGATAAGCCCTTTCCCCTCTTCTGCCTTGGAGCTACTACACAGTATGAATTCTAAGACAGACGGTAAGGGTTTACAAAAGAGAACAGAGCAGCTAGGTGACTCAGTGCATTGAGAGACAAGCCTGGAGTCAGGAGTACTCAAGGATAAAATCTGGCCTCAGATACTTCCTAGCTGGATGACCCTGGGCAAGTCACCTAGCTCCCATTTTCTAGCCCTTGCTGCTTTTCTGCCTTGGAGCTGATATTTAGTATTGATTCTAAGACAGAAGGAAGGGGTTTAAAAAAAAAGAAAGGGTCCAGGACATAAAAATGCCCAAGAACTCTTGGGATAGTGGATGGAATACAGGCTTGGGAGATAGAACACCTGGGTTTAAATTTCTCCTCTGACGCTCGCTGGCTCTCTGACCTTAGGGAAATCCTCTCACCTCCCTGGGCCTTAGTTCCTACTTCTGTAAAATGACGGTATTGGACTAGATGGCCTCAGAGGCCCCTTCCAACTCTCTAATGATCTGCCAGATAGCCATCTATCATAAGGTATTCTCTGATAAGAATTACAGACAAGCTGCTATGTGAGGTCAGAGGGGAAAGGTCATGACCAAGAAGGGGAGCAAATCAAAGGATGCTTCCTGAAGGAGAAGGCATTGGAATGAGATGTTAAAGGATCGGGGAGGAATTAAGAAGTGCAATGGTGTGGAAGGAGGAGGGCAGCAAATTCAGGGACAGAGAGGAAGGATTCTCAGAGCCATTCCAGCTTTCACTGCTACTAAGCTGCCATCTTGGCTCCACCCCTCTGGAGCACAGTCTGGCTGGAGCATGGAGTATATTGAGGGGAGTAGAATGAGACAAAGTTGGAAAGGTTTCATTGGGTTGGTATCAAATTGTGGAGAGCCTTGAATGCCAGGAAAACAGGTTTGAACATTACTTCGGAGGCCTTAGGGAGCTACTGGAGATTTTGGAGCAGAGTAGAGGCATGATTCTCTCTGGACATCACAAAAGTCATCCTAGCAGAGTGACTTAGTGGACTTACTGGGTGGCTCAGTGGGTTGAGAGCCAGGCCTAGAGATGGGAGGTCTTAGGTTCAAATCTGGCTTCAGACACTACTTAGCTGTGTGATCCTAGGCAAATCACATAACTCCCATTGCCTAGCCCTTATTACTCTTTTACCTCAGAACCAATGCACAGTTTTGGTTTTAAGAGAGAATGGAAAGTGTTTATTAAAAAAAAAAACATTTAAAAAATCATCCTAGCAGGGGCAGCAAGGTGGCTCAGTGGGTTGAGAGCCGGGCCTAGAGACAGGAGGTCCTAGATTCAGATATAGCCTCAGATATTTTCTAACTGTGTGATCCTGGGCAAGTCACTTGCCCCCCCCCCCAACCCCAGTCTAGCCTTTAGTGCTCTTCTGCCTTGGAACCGATACTTAGTGTTGATTCTGAGATGGAGGATAAGGGTTTAAAGAAAACTCATCCTAGCAGCCTTCTGAAGGATGGGTTAGAAGGGAGAGAAAATGCAAGTGCCTTTATAGGAATGAATAGGATTAAGAACAGGAAAGTGGTTTGGAAACCTCCTCATTTAAGAGAGGAACCAATCAATGTTCAGAGAGGTTAGGTGCTTTGTCCAAAGCAGCCCAGCTAGGAAATATTAGAGCCCAGATTCAAGAATCCCAGATTTGTGAATCCACATTCAGCGCTTTTCCCACTTGGAAACAGCAGAGATGAGCACTGATTAAGCTCCTGCTGTGTGCCAGGCCCCCTGCTAGCTGTGTGTGGGGAGCACAGGAAAAGAAGTGTTTGCCCTCCAGAAGCTTACATTCTGTTTAGCGGGAAAGAGCAGAAATTCAGCTGAGTGGCCACAAAATAGAAACAAAGTCATTTCCTGGACGAGGGCAACCAGCCAGGAGAATCAAGGAAGGCCCCTCGGAGGAGGAGGAGGTCTTGGAAGGAGCTAGGGATTCTTCGAGGTGGAGGTGAGCATGGAGGACAGCCTGTGCCAGCCACAGCAGCAGAGGATGGAATATCACGAACTGGGAACAGTAAGCAGGCCAGTTTGGCTGGAATGTAGTGTGTGAGAGAGAGTAATGGGAAATACGTCTGGAAAGGGAGCTCGGAGCCAGACTCTGAAGGGCTTTCAATCCCAAACAGAGGAGTTTGTATTTGATTCGGGAGGCGATCACCGGAGCTTCTTGAGTGGGGGAGGGGCCTGGGGAGACTTGTGCTTTGGAAACCCAGCTTTGGGAGCTCTGTGGAGGAGGGGAGGGAGCCCAGGCGATTGCCGGAATCCAGATGACCAAGCCGGGTGGCTGGCGGAGAGGAGCCAGGACCGGTGACAAATCAGCAACAACCCACCGGAGAGAAGGTTCAGGCGCCCTAGAGTCAAAGGTTGTGGCCCCTGGAGGACTGGGGCCCCTGGAAGAGGAAGGGGTGGCTTAGGGGGCCAGATAAGGAGTTCTCGCGTGGAAGCAGTAAGTTTGAGCCGCCTAGGGGACACCCCGGTAGAAATGTCCATCTGATAGGGGGGGATTTGAAACCGGAGCTTGGTAGAGAAGGGAGGGCCATATATGTCGATCTGGAAATCATCGACATTGAGATGGGAGCTGATGAAATCGCCAGATGACCTCCTCGTGGAAAGAGATAAGAAAAGAGGGCTCAGCACTGAGCCTTAGGAGAAGACTCATCTTCCTGAATTCTAATCTGGCCTCCCATATGAGCTGGCTGTGTGACTCCAGGCAAGTCACTTCACTCTCTTAGCCTCAGTTTCCTCATCTGGAAATTGAGCCAGAGAAGGAAATGGCAAACTACTCCAGGATCTTGGCCAAAAAACCCCCAAACAGGATCATGAAGAACAGGACACGGAAACAACTGAACAACAACAGTAGGGGGCAAGACATGAAATAATGGGTTGGTTGCCCAGTAAACATTTATTCAGTTTTAAAATCCTTACCTTCTGCCTTGGAACTGATGCAGTTCCAAGGCAGAAGACCAGTAAGGATTAGGTTATGAGAGTTAAGTGACTTATCAAAGGTCATACAGCTAAGAAATATCTGAAGCCAAATTTGAAGCCAGAACCTCCCATTTCCAGGTCTGTAGCTCTATCCACTGAGCCACCCAGCTGCCCCATAGTAAACATTAAGCACATACTATGTGTCAGGCACTGAGCTAAGTGTGGGAGATCCAGAGAGACAATCTCTGTCCTCTAGGAGCTGGCTACATGCAAATAACTCTATGTAACGAAGATATATATCATACAAATTCTACATGAGAATTGAGGGGAAAGCACTCGCAATAATAAGGGAGCTGGATGGGAAAAGGCTTCTTGTAAAAGGTAGGACTGTAGCTGAGCCTAGAAGGAAGCCAGGGAAGGCTGAGAAGAGAGGAAGGAGAGAGTTCCAGGCATGAGGGACAGTCAGGGAAAATGCTCAGACTTAGGAGAAGGAATGTCTTGTGTGAGGAAGAGCAAAGAGGCCAGTGAGTATTTGGTGGAGGAGGAGGAGGGCTGTAAGAAGACTAGAAAAGGTAGACTTTGTATCCAGTCCTGGAGGTGATCGAGAGACTGAGAGACCTGAGGCAGGGGGCCCCAGGGGCAGGCTGTTGCAGTGATTCAGGTGGGAGATGATGAGAGTCTGCCCCAGAGTGGCGGAAGTGGCAAAGGAGAGAAGGTGACATATTCGGGAAATTGGCAAAGTGAAGCCAACAAGGCTTAGCATCATCCCACAAAAGTGATGGCTAGAGAGGAAGAGAACCAGGAGCGAGAGAGAAGTGTCCCAGGAAACGAAGGAGGATAGGTGGTCCATTGGGATAAAAGCTGCAGACATCTTAGGAAGGAAAGGCCAGTGGATTTCACAGCAAAGACATCACTGGTAACCTTGGTGGGGACATCTGCAGTTTAGTGGTGGCCATGGAAGGTAGTTAGAGAACTGGACTTAGGAAGATCTGGTTTCAAATCCTGCCTGGAGAGAGTAAAAGGATGACTGTGCCCCAGTGATGGCTTCTTTGAGAGCAGATGGGACGAATTTGCAGTGGGCATAGTCAGCTGAATTGTGGGACTTTCTTCAGTAGAGTTCAGCCGCTCAGGAGTACGGGTAGGGAAAGCAGATGATGGAAGTTATTGATGGATGATCTGGGACAGCAGGGAAGTGTGGGAAGATTAGAGGCTGCGATGGGGAAATAGAATTGGTTTAGAAGAGAAGAGGGAAAGGAAGGGAAGGTGCATTTATTAAGCACCTACTATGTGCCAGGCATAGCACTGAACACTTTACAGATATTATCTCATTTGATCTTCATCACAACTCTGTGAGGTGGGTATTATTATAATGTCCATTTTACTATTGAGGAAATCGAGTCATACAGAGTTTGAGTGACTTACCCAGAGTCACATAGCTATTTTTTTTATTTTCAGAGCTAGATCTGAACTTAGATCTTCCTGACTTTCTGACCATCACTATCTATTTCACTACCCACCTGTCTCATAAGGAATAAGGCAGAAAGATTAGAAGTTGCAGTTGGATAGAGGAATTTCAGAATTCTAGACCATAAAGTGGATATGCTGGACTTGGCCATCTCTGAGTGTGCCTGGGTGGCATGACAATGTCATAGCTACTGAGGAGGTCAATGGACCTGGAGACTGGAGTAGCTGAGTGGCCATCAGATGCAGCCCTTAAAGATTTAGAGTAGTGTTGGCAAACCTTTTAGAGATATACATGCCCAAATTGTACCTTCCAGCTGCCTGTGAGCCCTTCACATTACTCCAGAGAAAAAAAGGAGGAAGTGCTCACATTGAGCTGCTAGGTGGAGGGGCAGGTGGAGAGGGGGAATGGAGCAGCCCCCACTGGCACACTGGGGCACACATGCCACGTTTATGCCAACACAAATTTAGAGCTTAATTGGGAAAGGAGGACTGTGGCCTGTGAACTGAACTCCTTTTTTTTTTTGGAAAATTTTAATTAGTCAATTTAGAACATTTTCCCTTGGTTACAAGAATCATATTCTTTCCCTCCCCTCCCCTCCCCCCACCCCTTCCCATAGCTGATGCACAATTCCACTGGGTATTACATGTGTCCTTGATCAAGACCTATTTCCATATTGTTAATATTTGCACTAAGGTGATTGTTTAGAGTCAACTTCCCCAGTCATATCCCTATAGACCCATGTGATCTAGCAGTGGTTTTTCTTCTGTGTTTCCGCTCCCACAGTTCTTTCTCTGGATGTAGGTAGTATCTTTCTCATAAGTCCCCCAGAATTGTCCTGGGTCACTGCATTGCTGCCAGTAGAGAAGTCCATTACGTTCGATTGTACCATAGTGCATCCGTCTCTGTGCACAATGTTCTCCTGGTTCTGCTCCTTTCACTCTGCGTGCGTCACCAGGAACTGAACTCCTAGAGAAAAAAAGGGAGGTTGAATTGGGGGTTGGTAGTGAATAGCTCCCTAGGATCTGGATAGGCAGATGAAGAGGGATGTGGTGAAACTTAAAGAAGAGAATATTGCTGAGTGATTGTGGCAGAGGGAGGGTCCAGACACAAAGGCTGGCTGCGAAAATCAGAGAGACTCCTGGCCCAGTATGTCAGGGGACAGGAGAGAAGAGAGCGAATGGCCAGGGAGTCGGGAATATGGCATCTTCTGGAAGGAAGATAATGGGAGGCAGCACAATGGACAGAGTTCTAGGTCTGGAGTTGGAAAGACCCAAGTTCAAATTTAGCCACAGTCACTTACTAGCTGTCATTTAACCTTTGTTTGAGTGTTTCCTCAGCCATAAAATATGGGATAATAAAAAATGTGATAATAATAGCACCTACCTTCCAGGGTTGTTGGAAGATCAAAAAAGATAATAATTGTGGAGTGCTTAATACAAAGTCTGACATATAGTCAATGTTGTTTTTATATATAGTAAATATAATGTTAGCCATTATTATTATGATTCGTCCAGGGCTTGGCACATAGTAGGCACCAAATAAATGATAGCTATCATTATTGCTGTTGTTATTCAGGAAATGGGAGTCGAATTCACATAGGCCATTTGTTAACAGTGGTCAGGAGTTCTAGGGGGTACACTCCAGGGGGAAACGGCAGGAAGGAGCCCTGGGAGCTGCTGGCCTGACATGGATTGGGATGATGGGGTAGGGACTGAAGTAGGGAAAGTGAGTTTTTGCCTAGCCCTCCTGTGACTGAATCCCAGGGATTCTGGGAGAAGGAAGAGGAAGAGGAAGAGGAGGAAGAGGGGGAGAGCATTGGTTAGCCAGAGGACAGTAGATAATCACACCCTTTCCAGAGACCAAGACACTGGGCCCCAGGCCTCACTTGATCAGAGTTGATCAGATTATCATTCCCTGAGTAAAAGGTGGAAGACTGGTGGGGGTGGGTGAGACCTTGTCCTGTTGGGATCTTACTGTAGTAGCCTGGCCAGGTGGCCTGGTGGTGAGGGGCAGGGGCCTGTGTCTGGGCACCAGATGGTTTTAGAAGCAGAGTTGATTTCTTTAGCCTGTAATCATCAACAAAGGAAGCTCTGCCCCAGGATGGAGCTCCCTGGATGAGAAGGTATGGAGTACAGGGGCCCAAGGGTTTTTTTTGTGGGGGGGGCAAGCCTTGGTTTGGACCTGGTGAAGGGGCAGAGGCTGGAGACCAGATGGGTGTTGTGTGAACTCCAGAGTCATTATTTCTTCCCTTGCCAAGTGGGGGCATCATCATCATCATCATCATCATCATCACAATAATTATATATATATATTACTCATCAGAATGTAAATGCTAAGATTCAGTGAGATAACAGATGGAAAGTAGTTTGAAACACCCTAAAATTCTTTCTAAAATGTCAGTTGCTATTAATAATGTCTCTCCTCACAATTCTATTCCCTACATTTATTGAGCGCCTGCTGTGTGCTGGCTCTTGTTCTTTGAATACACAGTGAATGACATGGCCTCGTCCTGCTAGAAAGGATCAACGGAGAACCAAATGGGTCAATTCTTAGAATGAGGGTGTGGAAGTTCACAAAACGAGGAGATCACTCCCAGTTGGGAGAATTGAGGAAGACTTCTTCATCGGGCAGAGATCTGAGGGGAAGAAAGAATGAGGATTCCAGGCATTGGAGATGATGACCCAGGCAGTGGCCCAGAGTGGGGCAGTTGAGTGATGGATTTGGGGAATGGGGAACGGAGCATGGAGCATAAAATTCCTTGGACTGGGAATGTAGATTGAGCCAGATTGTGGAAGCCTTGAATGCCTGGAAAAGAAGCTTGGACCAGGTCCTGCAGGCAGCAAAGAAGCATTGGTGGTTTTAGACTCAGAATGGCATAATCGACTTGGCGTTTAGGGAAGCAGAACCAGGCCTAGGAGTAGGTACAAGTAGGTAGCTGCCTAGGGAACTGGGGCGTGTGTGAGCATATCTCTGGAAGTAGGGATGCCTTTTCATACTCCTTTTGAAAAAATAAATGTACACATTTTTTAATACCAGAAAATTCCACTTTCCATGGCCTGTAGATATTTATTTTGGGATGTTCAAATTGCATATGTTCCAGGGAAGACTGGTGAGCAGTAACCCACAAGGCCTACAATTTCCAAACCTTGCCTGGGGTACCCAATTGCAGGGCAGTGATATCATCAGATCTTCATATGAAGAAGATTAATATTTGGCGTGGGGACGATGGAGAGTGGAGGCCAGTGGTAACGAGGCTGGATTAGCTTGGGGGTGGCAGGAGTAGAGAAGATGGGAGTTGAGATCATAGTATTTGAGGTCTAGAGCTAGAAGGGGCCTCAGAGGCCATCTAATCCAAACTCTTGCAGAGGAGGAAACTGAGGCCCAGAAAGAGGAAGGGACTTGACCAAGGTCACCTAGTTGACTCAAGTCTGAGGTAGGTTTTGAACATAGTATTTCTGACTCCAAGGCCAGTACCCTCTCCATTGATCCCCTCTTTGTAATCCCAGGATTCTGCCTTGGACTAGATGGGGGGTGGTGGTGGTGAGGGGAAAGAGAAGCATCAGAGATGATGAGAATTTGAACCTGGTGACTAGGGATCTGCTGTGTACAGGGTCTTGAGGTTGGCATCAGAGAGCCTGGTGTAGGAGAAGGACAACTTGACTCCTGTCAGGAGAGACGGGTTCTAATTCTGCCTTTGAAGTTTACTAGCTCTTTGAAGCTTATTAGCTTGAGCAAATCCCTTAACCTTTGTGCTTTCTCCCTTAAATGAGAGTTGGATTTCAAGGGCCGGGAAAGTGCCTCCTAGTTCTAAATCTATGATCGTCGAATTTGTGGGCGAGGTCTGTTGCATGATAGATAACTCCAGGGGTTGTGTGGAAGGATGGATTGGAGAAAAGGCAGGGGAGAGCCGTCTGAGAGGCTTAGGGCCAGGACTGTCTCTCCGGGAATGGTATCTGCTGGGCTTACTGAGTGCTTTGCATAGTAAACACTAACTCTTCATTCATTTATTCATTCATCCATTCATTCTTCTACCCTCAGTATTTGGTGACTAATTAGCACCGGGTTTCCAAATGGGATTGCCCTTCCCCCAGCCCAGCAGGTGGAGGGTTTTCCTTAAACTTCTAGATCCCCGGGGAAGGCCCAGTCTGTGCCGTCCCACATCACCCCAGTATTACAATACTGTCTCCTGCCTGCTCTAGTCTGTCACTTGCTCTAAACTGACTGGCAATACTCATCTGGAAAGGAGGGGGATGACTTCGAGGGCCCTCTAGAGGCTTACCCTTCTGTTAGGTTGTCCAAGGGTCATGTTTGGTTGAGAGATGATTCTTGAGGAGCCCCCACTAGTAACAGGGTTTGGAGGCTACTTCCTTCCTGTGAAGGGGCAACTAGGGCATCCCTGTAGTAGATAGAGTGGCAGCCTCCATCAGGAGGACCCGAGTTCCAATTCGAACTCGGACACTTCTTAGCTGTGTGACTCTGGGCAAGTCATTTCACCCTGTTTACCTCAATTCCCTCATCTGTCAAATGAGCTGGAGAAGGAAAAGGCAAACCACTCCAGGGTCTTTGCCAAGAAAACCCCAAATGGGGTCCCAAAGAGTTCGACATGACTGAATAACAACTGTAAGGTAGGAGGCAGTGAATGGGTCCCACCTCCAAGCCATCCTAGCTGTGTGAGGATGGGGAGGTCCCTTAACCTCTCATCATTCCATCAGCCCCCCTGGACTTATCAGTCTAGAAGAATCTCCCTAGATTGAACATTCTCATCCAAGAGGCTGAAGTGACAAGTACCTGACTGCTCTAGAGCCTTAGTCCTAATGAGTAGTAGCTAATGGTGCTAGTGCTGCATCCCTTCCACCATGCCCTTCTGTTTCTTTTTATTATTATAATAGAGATTCTTGACATTTGGCCGATTACATGTAATAAGACATTTCCACCCGCATTCCGCAGCTATATGATCCACCTCTTCTCCCTCCCTGCCATCTCCCAGAACTGGTACGTCATTCGATCTGGGCTCTACATGTATCCCTCCACCGGCCAATGGGGTACAGAATACTCTTACAAACCCCAAACCCAGATAAACGGGAGGGAAAAATCGCCCCCTTTCAGCTGCATCTGACCCCCCCCCCCCCCCCCCCCCCGCTCTTTCTCCGGGGGTGGAGAGCCTTCTTTGTCCCAAGTCCCTCACGACCGCCCGGATGAATGTGTCCCAGCCCAGGATCGTTCCACAATCCTGCTGTTACTGTGGCCAAGGTCCTCGGGTTCTGCTTACTTCATTCAGCATCAGTTCATGGAGACTTCCCGGGTTCTTTTTGAAATCCCCCCCTTGTGTTTCTTTTGTGTCTGGGTAAACACGTACAGTTCCAGCTCTGCCGTCGCCCCTCCCCTCCTCGCAGTATGGTAAACTGAGGACCTAATCAGTATTTATCGATAGATTCTTCTCTGCATAGAACGTGAGCTGCCTGAGGGTGGACTGGTTGCTTCCTGGCTTTGTATCCTTCCTTAGTCTGGCACTTTTAGAAACTGGTGGGGGGGGGGGGGCGGGGGGCGTGTTGGGGGTAGGGGCACTGCATCAGATTTGTGGTTTCGTTGGCCTAGGAAACTCCGAGAGGAAACGCCCTGTACCGAAGCGAATTGGCATGTGCCCTGCGATGTTGAGGGCTGGGGGCACCGAGAGGTCGGGCCCTGCTGCTCTGGAGCCCAGGCTCGGAGGACGGCCAGAGGGACGCCTTGATTGTCCGATCGTTGACTGGCCCTGTCTAAGCGCAGTCCGGCCTGGCCCGGGGAGATGTCGGTGACCGGCCAGCCCGCCCGGGGTGCTCCTGGCCTCCCGGGAGGGCAGGCGGGCGGGCAGGCAGGCAGTCAGTCACTTGGCCAAGTGTCTCGCTTACTCCTTCTCCAGTCTCCTCCCCTCCCCTCTTTGCCTCGCCGTATGACACGAGGGATCTCCAGCTGCCTGGCGATTGGCGGAAGCCTGAGGCACCAGCCCCGCCCCCCTCGCTTTGAAACCCAGTCCAGGGAGGCGGGCCACGGCCTCGTTTGGCTCTCATTGGTCGGCGCGTCCGGGAGTAGGCGGAGCCCAAGGATCCCTCCCCTCCCCGAGCCCCCGGGCTGCGCGCTGGGCTGGGGGGGAGAGGGGGGGTGAGGCTCTCCGGAGCGCGCCGGCCGGCCGACGGACGGACGCGAGCCCCGTGGTGGCCTTGGCCGTGGCTCGGCTGGCCCTCGCCCCCGCGGGGCTCCCCCGGGGCCTCCTCCGACGTCTCCGCTCGCGTGCGCTCCCGGCCCCGGCCCCGGCCCGGGCCCCAGCTCGGGTCCGGAGCCACCCTGACGCTGCCTCCAGGTAAGTCAGTGCTGCCCCCGCCGGCCCTACGGACGCCTTCCAGCCGCCGCGCCTTTGCCGCGCGTCTGTCCACTTCCCGAGCGCTCCTCCCGTGGGGCTCCAGCTCGGCCCGGGACTGGCAGAAGGCTGCTACCCCGATCCGGCTCGGTTCGAGGACCTGGCTTGCCATCCCAGGCGGGTCACGGGCCGTGTGACCTTGGAAAAAGCCTTAGCCTTCCTGGGCCTCAGTTTCCTTGTCTGTCGAATGAAGGGACCGCTCGGATCCCTTGTAAAGCGGGCTTCCTGGAAGAGGTTCCCACACAGACGACCCCGAAATGCGAGGGGGCCGAGATCTGCCGTAGTCTTCCAGCAAACACCCCGGAGTTAGGGGCTGGGTCGGGGGGAAGAGCCCGCAGCCGGGCGGAGGTGGGACTGAGGCTAGTGCGGCAGCCCAGCATGCACAGAATGCACCCCACTGGGTCTCTGCCCGGTCTGCCAGTAACAACCTCCAGCAGAGAGAGGCAAGTTAGGTGCGGGGGAAGCTAGACTGCAGTCCATCTTCATACCCGCCCCCCCCCCCAGCCCCCAGCCCGGCCTGCCCCTTCCCCCCACCCCCCTGCGTTAACAGTATCTGGTTCAGGGCGCAGTGTGTGGCTAGCTAGGACAGAAACGCTTTCTTCCTTTCCCCTTCTGAGAAGCATCTGGGAATTGCTTAGCCTGAATAATAATAATCATAATAACGGAAATTGAAAGCATAGATCCAACCCTGTCATTCCCCTGCTCAGGAAGCACCAGTGGCTCCCTCTCGCCTCCTTCATCCCCAGCCCAGATTTGGGGGCTTCGGATTCTTCTTGGGGATTCCACATTCCGCCCAAACCGGCCTTCTTGCAACTCCCAGGACTTAAGATTTCATCTCCTGCCCCCTGCCTTTGCATTACGTGGGCCCCTATGCCAGGAATGCACTTCCTCCTCACCTCTGCCCCCACAATCTCCAGCTCCTTTCCCAGCCGGACTCCTGGACTACCTTCCTTAGAATCTCCTGGCTGGTGGCCCTCCCCTCCCTTCCCCCCTTGGTCCCCCTCCCCCCGTTGAATGTTAGCTCCCCGAGGGCAGCGGCTGCATTTTCTTTGTCTTTGCTTCCTCTGCTTCTTGTCCTGGCACCTTGGGCTCCAGGAAATGCTCCAATGAATAAAGCACCGTTATTACCCTATTTTTACTGATGAGGCCACTGAGGCTCACTTGCCCTTGGTCCCGGGGGTAGTAAATTTCTGAGGTGGAATTTGAACCCAGTCCTCTGCTGATTCTAAATTCAATTGCCTACCACTTCTATTGGAAGACACCCAGCTCTGGGAACCTCTAGCCCGAGCTTTAATAAATGCTTTTGTTAAGTCAAAAGGGACTTTTACGAGCCCATAAGTTTAAGCACCCACTGTGTGCCTGACGCTGCACTTTGTCTCTCTAAGCACCTACTGTGTTCGGGATGCCAGAGATTCAGAGACAAAAGCTGGGGAAACTTACATTCTGGGGAGAAAATGTGTATCTGCATTTAAATGCCGGCGATTTGGGGAGTGGGGGTTGGTTTGGTCCTAGCAGCTGGGGGGGGGGGGGATCAGGAAAGGCCTGGGGTTTGAGCTGAGCCTTAAAGGAAATGAGGGACCAGGGGAGGTATGAATGAGTGCTGAGTGCATGGGGCATACATAACCTATGCAAAGCCCCCCCAGACCCATGGCCTGCTGTGTGAGGGAAGCACAGCTCAGCCACAGTGTGGGCTGTGCCATCAGCTCCTCATTTGACAGATGAGGAAACTGAGGCTTAGTGGGGGATGTGACCAGCGAATTTGTGAATTAGAACGGAGATGGTGCAAGGATTTGGGTTCAGAGTTCCACTCTTGACACTTCTTACCTAGGTGTGCCCTTGCTAAGTTCCTTTCTGTCCTTGGGCCTCAGTTTCCTTTTCTGTAAAATAATGGTCTGGGATAGAAAGCTGGTCCTTCTAGCTCTAAGTCTGGGCTCCTATGACCTCTTTGGCCCACTTTTCCTGAGAAGAAAACACCCAATAATATAGCAGATGAGTGCTCATTCCCAGAATTTTGGGCGGCTTGGCCAAGGTCATCCAGCAATGAGGGGCAGCACTGGGCCTCAAAGCCTTTACTGGAGGTTCTTGAAGAGGCTGGATCCAAGGTGGGGGCCTTGCTTTGTGGCTTCCCTTCCCCCTGGGCCCTCTTTGGCCCCCTTGCTTTCTCTGGCTGATTTCCTTTGCTCTTGGCCAGCAGGAAAGGGGTTCCCTTGGGCTGAGAAAAACCATGCAGATGGAAGATGGGCCTGCAGCTAAATCAGGTGGAAAACTAGGGTGGGGGCAGGGAGCCATAGGAGCCTAGGCAGGGAGGGCCCAGGGCTCAGCTCAGCTGGGTTACTTTCTGCAGGCCTTACAAAAACAGCCCGCTTCCCTCAGAGCAGCTGATTGAGGCCAGGGCCTTCTGGAAGTCAGTTTACTCCCCAGAAAGGGCGTCCCCGGGTCCTACGAGACCCCTGTGGTCTACACTCCCCGCCCTGGGCTGCCTTCTGGGCCTGGCTTTCATCTCCTGGAATGAAGGAAGGAAAGGTCAGACTTGGGAGGGGACTGGAGAAAAGCAAAGAGTGTGGATGTGTTTCAGGAGCAGGTTTCTTGGGGTTGTTTTTGGCCCGCTTACCCAGTCCCCCCGCCTTCCTGCCTGGTTAGAACTGAGGCCTGCAAGCCAGGCTCTTCCATTCCCAGAATCTTAGCTCCTCTAAGGCGATCGATGTCCATGGTTTTTACAGTGGAGGAAACTGAGGCCCAGAAAGGGGAAGTGACTTGGCCAAGACTGAACTTAGCCAAGGCCACATAGCTTAGAAATAATGGGGCCACCACTGTCCAGGGCTTCCATAGGAAGGCCTGGACTCTTTGAGCTAGAGCTGGAAGAGAGATGGGGCAACTGAGGGCCAGGGTGGGAGAGTAATTACCCAAGTTCATGTCAACAACCATTTACTTAGCTCCTAGGTGCTGGCCTAAGCTCAGGTCAAAGGCAGGCCCTGCCCTCAAGGGGCTTAAAGTCTAATGAGGGTGCCACATGGAAAGGATGGGCAGGAGCAGTTGGGGAAAGCAGCTGGCATTAAGTGGGACTGGGAAAAGCTTCTAGTAGAAGGGAAGGGTTGGAGCTGGCAGCGTAGGGGAGTCAGGGAAAGCTGGAGGGGCAAATGGGAGGTAGGGCATCCCAGGCATGGGGAACAGCCAGTGGGAAAAACTCCTGGGGGTCTGGAGAGGGAATGCCTTTTTTTGAACCCTTACCTTCTGTCTTAGAAGCAGTGCTGAAGGCAAGCAGTTAGGTAGCTCAGTGGATGGAGAGCCAGGCCTGGAAATAGGAGGTCCTGGGTTCAAATTTGGCCTCAGAGGCTTCCTAGCTGGGTGACCCTGGACAAGTCACTTAACCCCCACCCACTGCTGAGCCCTTACTGTTCTTCTGCCTTGGAACCAATACATAGTACTGATCCTTTTTTAAACCCTTCCCTTCCATCTTAGAATCAATACTGCATATTGGTTTCTAGACAGAAGAGCCGTAAAGGCTGGGCAATGGGGGTGAAGTGACTTGTCCAGGGTCCCACAGCTAGGAAGTGTCTGAGGCAGTCAAGGAGTTTGGAGATGGACTATCTTGTGGAAGGAGGCTCCTGCCACTGGATGGCCAAGTACTGAGGAGTAAAGAGATTGGCAATGGTAGGAAGAGGTCAGCCCAAGAGAGCCCAAGAGAGGATTTATGATTTAATCCCGGAGGTCAGGGGGAGCCATGGCAGTTGTCACCTAGAGGGACAGCATGGTCAGGCTTGTACTTTAAGAAGGTCAGGTTGACAGCTGAGCGGAGGATGGACTGGGGTGGGGAGAAACCTGAGTCAGGGAGACCAAGTTCTGGCAATGTCCCAAGTGGGAGGTGAAGAGGGCCTGTACTAGGGTGGTGGCCCTGGCAGGGGAGAGAAGGGGGCACAGACAAGATTTGGTGAGAAGCTGGAAGGACGGGACTGGGCAAGTGACCAGGTATGAGGGAGAGGGAGAGCGTGAGCCAGGGGGACTGGGTATGGCCTTTGCCAGAAACAGGGAAATGGGCCAGGAGGCCAGGAGGGTAAAGGTCACGCATGGGAACCCAGATCTGAAGATCACAGGAGCCATGGAGGTTGTAGAATGAGGGGAGTTGAGAGTTGGGAAGCCATTTGGTCCAGTTTACTAATGAAAAAAATTCCAACTCTAATGGAGTAGTCTAGCCTTAACATCTTACAGACAATGAAACATGGCAGGGCCTGGAAGTGACTTGCCCAAGGTCACATAGGCAGTAAGTATTCAAAATGGCATTTGAATCCAGGTTCATTGTTGTCCCATTGCCAACAAACAAATGGGCATTGAATGAATGAACCCTTTTGTGTATAATCCTAGCTCTGGGAAGGGCTAGGAAAGCCCTTCTGGACAGAGAATGTTTTAGGTACAAAGAAATTTCAAACAGAATCATGTAGAGCCCCAGTCAGGAGGTCCTGAGTTCAAATCTGGTCTCAGACACTTCCTAGCTGGGTGACCCTGGGCAAGTCACTTCACCCCAATTGCTCAGCCCTTACCAATCTTTTTCCTTGAAACTAATATACAGCATTTATTTTAAGATAGAAGAAAGGGTCAGGTAGGTGGCCCAGTAGATAGAGTACCAGGCCTAGAGATGGGAAGTGCTGGGCTCAAATCTGACCCCAGATACTTCCTAGCTATGTGACCCTAGACAAGTCACTTAACCCTAATTACGTAGCCCTTATTGCTCTTCTGTCTTAGAATTTATACTAAGGAGGGCAGCTGGGTGGCTCAGTAGACTAAGAGCCAGGCCTGGAGACAGGAGGTCCTGGTTTCCAATGTGGCCTCAGACACTTCCTAACTGGTTGACCCTGTACAAGTCACTTAACCTCCATTGCCTAGCCTTTACCACTCTTCAGCTGATCTTTTGATGTTGCTGCTTCTGTGAACCTTTGTGGGACTTTGTTTCTCCAGCTTGAAAAGGAAAATTCCAACCAGACCTTTCCACAGAACCCCAGTCCAATCCAGCGGTGCTGGAAAGACCAGGTGGGCTTTCTTGGCCTGGGGCTTTAACAAAAGCCTGTTGACTGACTGCCTGACAGCTCCCAGGAGGTCAGATTCTCACCAGGCCCTCCCCACTCCCCCTCCTTCCCCCGGCCTCCCCCAGCCTTTGAGGCCAGTTCCGAGCAAAACAGGATGCATCCTGGATGAACTTTTTCCCTAGCATGTCCTCTAATCATTCTGGCTCAGCTTGGAGCTTCCTCTCTCATTCAGCAGCAAACCCTCACCATCTCCCTCTTCCCACCAGGGGTGTGCAGACTTCCTCCTTGGCTGGGCAGGTTCTCACACAGAACCAGAGGACCTCAGAGAGTAGAGAGATGCAGAATATCAGCTTTAGGAATACTTGACTAGGAAGCAGGGCCTGAATTCGAATCCTAACTTCTCCCTACTATCTGTATAAGCCAAGCAAGTCACTTCCTCTCCCTGGGCCTCAGTTTCCTTCTCTGTACAATGAGGGGTTGGACTAGCCAGCTTCTGAGATCCCTTCCAGCTCTAGGTATAGAAGCCTATGTGTCACCATGGACAAGTCACTTCCCCTCCCTCAGTTTCCTCTGTAAATTGAGAGGGTTGGACTAGATGGCTTCCAGCTCTGAATCTGGAATCCTAAGCCATTTTTCTTTTCTGGGCCTCTACTTCCCCATCTGTAAAAGGAGGAAATCTCTGTAAGAGTTTCCCCTGGCATGAAATCCCTTCACCTTAAATACCATCCAGTCCAACCCCATCTTTAATTTTTTTAAATTTGATTTTTTCAAGCCCCTGCCTTCCATCTTGGACTCCATACTGTGCATTGGTTCCATGGCAGAAGAGCAGTAAGGGGCAGGCAATAGGGGGTGTGTGAAGTGACTTGCCCAGGGTGAACCAGCTAGGTGTCTGAGGCCAGATTGGAACCCAGGACCTCCTGTCACTAGGCCTGGCTCTCAATCTTCTGAGCCATCCAGCTGCCCCTGACCAGCTGGTTTCATTGGGTATTCTAAACCTGGCTCCGTGGGTAGGAGTTTCAAGCAAGGGGCCCATGAAGTTGGATGGGGAAAATATCGCCTTTATTCCCACCGAACTGAAATCCAGAACGCCCTGAAAAGGGGCCTG
Organism: Monodelphis domestica; assembly: GCF_027887165.1. Classification (NCBI taxonomy): domain Eukaryota; kingdom Metazoa; phylum Chordata; class Mammalia; order Didelphimorphia; family Didelphidae; genus Monodelphis; species Monodelphis domestica. The sequence continues at coordinate 79,955,460 of NC_077235.1, forward strand.
GAGGCTTTCCTGAGCCTAGCAACAGCATCCAGGCCCCAGAAAAGGTCCCTAAGAGAGAAGGACAAGGAGCTCTTGGCAGAGCCCATGGAGCCTGTGGCACCCAGTACCCTGGGAACTCCACGGTGGCTCCCTTTGGGAACCAAGAAGCGAGCCGTTCTGGGCTCCTGCTCAGCCTCCCTCCCTAAGCTGTTTTCCCCTGAGCACAAGAGGCTGGGTTTGATCCCCCCATTCTCTGCTGTCCCCCGGCTCTGTCCTGCTCATCGTGGCTTCTAGAGAGGTATAGCGAGTCTTTCTCCTGGAGTGCAGAGCCCTTCCTCTACCGGTACGTGCTGACGTGTGGGAAGCCACCAGAACTGGAGATGGAGGCTGGGGACGACCCGCTCGGTGCCCCAAACTGAGCAAGCGAAGCTTCTCACTGACACTGATTCTGGTGGCAGGCCCTACTGCCTCTTGGGCTCTGGGAGATCCCGAGAGTCTTTCTCCCAGCTGCCCCTTCCTGGACCAGATGCCCGCTTGTTGTCTGCCTGTCCTTGGGAGGGGAAGTGGCCCCTTTCCAGCAGAGCCTGGGGCCTGCTGTAGTGGAGTTAATGATTGAGCTGTGCAGCTACCTTCCGAAAGTCACCTCCAGAGGACGGCCATTAACCAGCTGCCTGGCCCCTGTCCGTTCCAGCGCTGAAACCGAGGCTTCTCACCCTGGGGTCTGGGGATTGTTTTGGGGGGTTTCCATCTCTGTATCTCAATCCACTCAGTTTCCTTTGGATGTCTTTAAACACATGATCCCGAGAAGGAATCCCCAGACTTCCCCTGACTCGATGTTCAAGGCGAGGGCTCCAGGACACACAAAAGGGAAAGAACCGATGATCTGACCCTCCCTGGGAGCCTCAGCCCAAGGGATCTGCTTCCCTTGGTGGGATCTGTCTCTTCCATCTGAGTCGATAGCTGGCACTGTTTGTTCTCTGTCTGTCTCTCTGTCTCATCTTTATCTCAACGTGAAGTGGATGAGCAGCTGGCCAAAAGGCAAGGACACTGGACATGGATTCAAATCCTGTCTGGGATAATACTTTTGTGATCTTGGACAAGTCCCAGGGACTCAGTTTTCTCATCTGTAAAATGGGATTGTTCTAGATGTCAGCTGCCAGGGAGCTTAGAACTGTAGAGTGTCAGAGCTGGGAAGGCCCTGTAGGGATGATTTTGCAAATGAGGTAATGGGCCCAGAGAAGGAAAGTAACTTGCCCAAGGCCACACAGTTTAATTAGATTTCATGACATCCTGTCTTCTAACTGGCTCCTGTGAATGAGTGTCATCTCCTCTGCTCAAACAGGTGCCACTGTCCTGTCTCTTTTCTTAGCAGCACTGGTTGGCCTCAGTTGACTAAAGGCAACAGGGAGGGTGCAGGACTCAGACCCAAACCATCCCTAGAGCCCTGGGGTCCTCTAGCTCCCTCTCTCTCAAGAGGAGTTCGGAAACTCCTGCCTGACATTGGAAAGGCCAGCCTAATGGTTGATCCTGAGCTGTAAGAGAGACTTGGGGCAGGAGGCAGAGAGACAAGACTGCCCCCAGCCCCCCCCCCCCCCAGATCACACCATTTCAGATGGTTAGATTCGGTGGGATGGGAAGAGATAGCTAAGCCACAAGGGGCGGAGGCAGAACAATCTGACATAGATCTGTTCGGGTCACCTAGCATTTAATGGGTGCCTACTATGTACCAGGCAGTGTGCTAAGCACCATGGCTTCAAAGGCAAAAATAGCCCTTGCTCCCAAAGCGTTCCCATTCCAGTGGAGGAGACGACCCATCCCTACCAGTAGATACCTTGGAGATGGAGCCAGTCCTCAGAGAGGCCAGAGGGCGGCTCCTCTGGTCTTGGGTGGCGGGGAGGGGGAATCTTACAAGTCAGGGACAGATGAGTGGTGCCCTCCCAACCAGCTAGGCCAGCCCTCTTACTCTCCTGGGGATGGACGAATCCAAACAGCATTTGGGTATGAAGTTCTGCGAAGGCTCCCGAGTTGGTTACGCTCTAATGGGGGAAGACCACCCAGCTCAAAGGTTTCAGAGAGAAAAGTCCCCTGGTCCTCCAGGGGACACAGAGGCAAAGCACGTAGTTGGCTCTCCTCTTCAACGATGCTTCCGTTGCCAAAATCCAACCAGTTTCTGATGTTGATCCGTTAGGTAGCACCAGTGACTTGGGTCTTCTGGGTCTTCCTTCTCTGCCACCCTTGAGACCCTGAGCTGTCTTTCCTCTCTGCTGGTGGAAGTTGGTGTTGTTGCTAGGGAGGTCATGTGCAAGCGTGGCTTGTTGGGTGTGTTGTGGACACTTGACGATGCCTGTGTGTGCCCCTGGGTGTATCTGAGGGCTTTCTGGGCTTATTCCCAGGGCCGTGTGGCCCCAGAGGACACACAGCGTGGGGTGATATCCAAGCTGCTGGGCAGCAGCCATGGTGGTTGTTGATGTACTTGTGGGATACAAGGGCAAAGAATGGCTGGCGGCTGCCCCGCGGCATTAGACTGCCCGATAGCTACATTTTCATGGTCTTTCTAAGATCTGGAGTTCTCTAGACTCAGCCTCAGCTTAGTGCTTAAAGTCTGACGGTCCCTCCAGCTCCGATATTCTCCGGCTTATGCCTCTTAGAGGAGAACACCGGCTCATTCTTGGGCACAGACTGCATTTGAGGTGGCATGAGTCAGGGTCTGAGGTCCATTCCTGACTACGCCACTTCCTCCTTGTTCATGACCTCAGGCATATCCCTCTGGGCCTCAGTTTCCCCATCTGTAAATAGAGGAAGTTGGATGAGGTGTCCCAGCCTGAGGTCCCTTCTGGCTCTCAATGGGAAGTTTGTGTTTGGGGGTAACGAAGGGAGCAATGGCTTTTTCATTTCGAAAGCTTGGTAAACTATTCTCTGCCAGTCTCCTTCCTCCAAATGCCAGCTGGAAGTCACTTCAGCCAGGCTCTGGCCATTAAACAATCTCACCGACTTTTGTCAGTTTAAACAGCTACCGGCCAGGCTCAGCTTCCACCTGGTTTGGCCCACCCCTCTGAAATGTACCTGCCCCAGCTGACCCTGCTCCAACCCATTCAGCCTTGGGTTAATGAGTGACCCATTTCTCCCCATGCCAGCTAGGGTTCTGGGAAGGGAGGGCTCAGCCAGCCAAGGCTGATCGGGCCCCTTACTTCTCTGGTCACCTTCTGACCTCGACCCACCAACTTTCTTCCCAACCCAAAGAGCCAATTCCAGACTATTGTCAAGGCTTCCCCAACCAAGATCTTACTTGCAAAGATGACTTCTGGTTGAATCTTTCTAGCTTGCTTCCAGCTCTGAGCTTCCGCTGAAATGGGAAGAAACAACTCTAGCAGCTCTCCAGTGTAATAATAAGGGCCTTTTATTTCAGTACTCTTGTGCACAGCACTCTGTACATTCTCGTTCGAACCTTCCAACACTGGGAATCTATAGCTGTTGTTAACGTTGTTTTAAAAAGAAGGAAACAGATTCGGAGATGAAGTGACCTGGTCAGGGTCACACAGCTAGGAACTGTTGGAAGCAGAGATCATCTTAACTCCAAGGCCAATGAGAGAGTACTACTCGTCACAATAGGTGATGAGGTGATCACCCTTCAGTGGTGCAGGTCACAATCCACCCTGTCTTCCCATTTGATGTACCCCTTGTCTATGCCCTCCCATTAATCTCCACCCCCCCCCATGTCCTGGGGGCCATTCTGTAGATCTCTTCCATAGCAAATGGATGCTGATGGAGTGTTCAGGCTGTCCATCAAATTCTTCCTCATTTGGATTCCATGATTAACCCCTTTTTCGAGCTGGATCTTTTTGGGATGATATCCTTTCTGCCACACTGAATGGTTAATTCTTTGCTGGTAGTACCCTGGAACCTATTCATGACCATTCTGAACCACCTCGTTGCCTTTTGGATGACCAGCTCCCTTACCTCTTCAGAGACTGCCGGACTCCATGACTCGTAGCCGTATCACATCTCAAGGAGATAAATTTCATCCAAATATATATAGAGACTTCCTGGGAGAGCAAACCACCTCTGCCAAGGCAGACTCTAGCCCTTTGGTCCTTTATGGTCTAAGAGTTGCCTGGGGCACTCAGAGATGGAGTAGTTTGCCCAGGAATAAAGAGCTAGGTGGTAGGTATTTTAGGTAAAACTTAAAGCTGAGTCTTCTGGAATCTTTGGTGCCCTCCAGTTGTATCTATCTTACTTCTCTACCTAAGAAAGATGGGATCTGTTTTCACATTTGTCTTCATATCCCTTGTAGCTGGCACATGTTGACCTTGAACAAAATTGACCCATCTCTATTGGGAATGGCTCTTTTTCTTACATATCTACCTTAATTACTATATATTTTCAGGACCAGACTTTTATCAAAGATACTTGACATGGAAAGGTTTTCCCAATCATCTTAGCTTGTAGCTGCATTGATTTTGTTCTTGCCACAGCTCTTTTATATCATCAGAATTGTCTGTTTTATCTCTTATGATCACTTATTCTTGTTTAAGAATCCTTCCCATAACCATAGTTGGGAAAGAGATCTTTAGCTCTTCTAATTTTTTTATGATGCAAATGTCTGTCTTCAGGGCATATATCACATTTTCCAGTCACATAGTGATTCCCTATTTCCTCCAAGATCAAATAGTCTTATAAAGCACTCTATAACTTGTCCCCTTCCTATCTTTCCAGTCTTCTTCCACATTACAAACTGCTTAGTACTCTGCAATCTAGTAACACTGGCATCCTTGCTGGTTTTCCATACCTGATATTTCATCTCTTGACTCAGGGCATCACTGGTTGTCCCCCATATCTAGAATTCATTTCCTTTTATCTCTGCCTCCTGATTTGACTTCCTTCGTGTCTCAGGTAAAATCTCATCTTCTACAAGAAGCCTTCCCTGATCCCCCTTAATATTGGAATCTTCCCTCAGTTGATTAGCACCATTTTGTCACACACACACACATATATGTATATCTTCATCTCTCCATCCATCTTATCCATCCATTGTTGATGTATTTCTTCCTTCCTTCCTTCCTTCCTTCCTTCCTTCCTTCCTTCCTTCCTTCCTTCCTTCCTTCCTTCCTTCCTTCCTTCCTCCCTCCCTTCCTCCCTCCCTCCCTCCCTCCCTCCCTACCTCCCTCCATTCCTTCCTTCCTTCCTTCCTTCCTTCCTTCCTTCCTTCCTTCCTTCCTTCCTTCCTTCCTTCCTTCCTTCCTTCCTTCCTTCCTTCCTTCCTTCCTTCCTTCCTTCCTTCCTTCCTTCCTTCCTTCCTTCCTTCCTTCCTTCCTTCCTTCCTTCCTTCCTTCCTTCCTTCCTTCCTTCCTTCCTTCCTTCCTTCCTTCCTTCCTTCCTTCCTTCCTTCCCCATCCCTCTCTATCTCTTGTTTGTGTATAGTTGTTTGCAAGTTTCTCCCATGTTAGACTGTGAACTCTTTGAGGCCAGGGGTTGCCTTTTGCTTTGATCTGTAACCCCAGCACTTAGCACATGCTAAGCACCTAATAAATTCTAATTGACTTAATAATTTACTGTTGACCTACCGATGCATCCATTAGGAACACTTACTCTATGACACAAAGTGTTGGTATAAAACCAATTTCTGCCAAATTAAGTTGCTTTCCAATTTTCCCAGCAACTCTTTCCAGATGAGGAGTGCGCTCCCCAGCAGCTTCTGGCCACAGCTTTATCCGACATTCTTATTATATCTCTTTGCTTTCATTACATAGTCTGATCACTTGGCCAACTTGCTCAATTTCCCCTCTGTATCACATAACTTTGATGGTTACTGCTTTATAACGTCGTTTCACAACTCACATTGCTTTGCCTCCTTTGTTTCTGCTTTTTTCATCATTTCCTTTGAGATTTTGGGCCTTTGGTTCCTCCGCATGAATTTTGTTGATGTTTTGTCGGTTTTTATAAAGAATGCTTTATAGTTGTATTCCTTGAGTGGTGCCTAACTCTCCGATATTCTTTGCATTGTGTAGTGATTTTGAAAGGAATTTCCTTTTTTAGCTTTGGGGTTTTGCTAATCAGCCTTTTTGGGGATATTATCATCTTGTGGTATATTTTACATCTTGTTACTTTATTAACTTTTTTTTTACAGAAAATATCTGCTCTGTTTCTTCCTTCCAGTTAAATGCTTAAACGTCTTCAGAGTGACTTGGCTTAATGGGTTTTCTCATCAACTTTGTGGATAGGTTGTGGGTTTTTTCTCCTCTCTGCTGCTTCTAATTGGTTTGGAGGTAACACTGCTTATAATCTTCTATCATCTCTGTCTTTTGGATTTTTGAAAAAGTGGGGCAGCTAGGTGGCTAAGTGGATAGAGAACCATGGCTGGGGAATGGAAGTCCTGGGTTCAGATCTGTCCTCAGATACTTCCAAGCTGTGACACCTTGGGCTCACTTAACCCCAGTTGTCTAGCCCTTACCACTCTTCTGCCTTGGAACCAATACGCACTATTGATTCTAAGATGGGAGGTAAGGGTTTTTTTTTAAAGTGTATATTCTTACCGTGTTTTGCCCTTGACTGTTAGATCTCTCATCATGGCAAAGAGATAAAAGTGTTTGCTGAGTGAGGCTGTATCTAGGTTCATTTGAGTTCCCTGTTGTGGTAGTTGGTTTAAATTATTTAAACTTCCTTTAAAAATGGTGATAGTTGGTGTCAATATCTGTCCTTTTATTCATTTCCAATTTTGGCATCAATAGTTTTGTAAAGGCAGGTTGGAGATGCTTCAGTTGTATACCTTATCTTTTGATTTTTAATTATTGATTTTGATCCTTGCTCTAACAATTTGATGGTCTTAACTAAGCACACTTGAATCTAGGGTCTATAACCAGTCATTCTTTCCGAATATAATGAATTAAAGTTTTTTTTTTTTGTCATGTTTGGCATTAGATCCAGATGAATGAGTCTTCTCTATACTCTAGAAAGAATCTATCATAAATCTTCTCTATAGTATAGAAGTTAGCAGTTTTTCAACTTTACGAAATAATGGCCTCATTTTCTACAAAAAATTTGCTACTTTTTTTGCTACTTTTGCTACAAAAAACCCAAAGTTATAATTTTTATAGTGATAGCCCATAAAATTATAACCATAATAATATTATTGTTATTTTTGTTAAAAACCTTTACCTTCCATCTTAGAATCAATACTGTGTGTTGGTTCCAAGATAGAAGAGTGGTGAGGGCTAGGCAATGGAGGGTAAGTGACTTGCCCAAGGTCACACAGAGAGGAAGTGTCTGTGGCCAGATTTGAACCTGAACCTCGTGTCTCCACACCTGACTCTCTATCCACTAAGCCACCTACTGCTCCCAATAATTGTATTATTAGTCAATGTATTAGGTGGACTTAGTTTTCGGAAAAATATTTCTTAAAACCTGATTGTCTTGGGTATCATTACCCATAATTCTTTTTCAATCGTAATTAAGACCACTCTTTTGTCTTATGAGAAGTGCTTGGTAAAATGGATAGAGCTGGCCTCAGAGCTAGGAAGACTAGTCTTTCTAGCACTCACTGGTTTTGTGACCTTGGCCAAAACACTCCCAATTCACTAGAACTCTCTAAGACTTCAAGTTGCAAATAGGTGGAGACCTGCACTGTTAGAGGGAATTTCCTCTTCCTGGAAACCACTATATCAATGAAACCATTGGTCCAATCCCTATCCCTATTTTATTTTTATAACAGCTATAACAAATTTGGTGGAACTTGTACCCATTGCTCCTATTTTGGGGGCCAAATAGAACAAGGCTACTTCGAATGAGTGAAACCATGGATATAAGTGAATCCTTGTTGATCCCCATATATATTTCCTCTCGCTCTGCTCCTGCTCCTTGACATAGTGCTCCACAGCCTCCTACCAGTTCCCCCAAAAAGTGAAAGTGGAGGCAAAAGAGTCCAAGGTTGCCTGGGGTAGACCGCTGCTACAGGTGGATGTTTGGTGCTTCCCCAGTAGACCTCCAGTACTTGGAGTTGACCTCAGATAACCGAAAATATGGAAAGTGCAACCGAAGAGAAGGTGTCTAGCTATACTTGGTTGAGCAGAGAAGTCTTATATAGTCACATCCTCTCTTAAGGAAAATTTCTTTGGCAGCAGAATGGAGGATAGGCTGGAGGGGAAAGAGATGTGAGGCAGGGAGGTCTATTAGGAGGCTGTTGCAGTCATCTAGTCCAGAGGTGACGAGGACCTGAGCTAAGGTGGTGGTTGTGGGACTGGAGTGGAGGGGTCCTTTGCAAGAGGTGTTGTGAAGGGAAGACTGGCAAGATTTGATAACTGATTATAGTTATGTTATAAGGCAGAGTGAAGGGTCTAGGACAGTGATGGTGAATCTTTCAGAGACTGAATGCTCCAACTGCAACTTTTCACATGGCATGTGAGCCACCCCCTAGACAGGGGAGGGAGGAAGTGCTCCCATCAGGCTGCTTGCTGGACAGAGGGGCGGTGCGTGTGAGAAATGCCCTCAGGCAAATGTGGAGAGGGTGAAGGGAGCAGCCCCCTCTGGCGCACAGTTCTCCAACATGGGTCTAGGAGATACTGAGTTTATGATCCAATTTGCTATAAGGATGGTGTGCCTTCCACAGAAATAGGAGGATCTGCAAGAGAGAAGGGCTTTGGGGGAAAGAATCATGAGGTCAGTTTGAAGCATGAAGTCTGAGATGTTTCTAGTACATCTGGTTTGGAACATCCAATAGGCAATTGGTGATCTGAGACCAATGCCCAAGGGAGACTCTGGGGCAAGATATATGCATTGCAGAGTCATCTGCATAGCGATGATCATTAAACCCTTGGGAGCTGGTGAGGTCAACTGAGAGACTATAGAGCTGGAGATCATGTCTCTTCATTCACTCTGGCAGACTGTCTGGAGAAGTGTATGGAACTCTTAGAATAATGTTTCTAAATGTATTTGATAAAATATATAAGATTACAAAGGGAACCAGTGATTCGGACACAAAGATGCGCCATCTAAGGTCATGGGCTCCTTGAAGTGTGTACACAGGCCTAGGGGGCTCTGGCCATACCCTCCCGCACATACGTAGGTGGAGAAACCGAGAGCAGGGTCTCAAAAACCCAGAGCCGAGAGTAGCCGGGAATCGAGGGTAGTTGGAAGCACCGACTGCAATAGAGAGGCTGAGAAGGATGAGGACTGAGAGAAAGACCAACAGCTTCACCAGTGAAGACAATTTGTGAATTCAGAGAGAACATTTTCAGTTGAGAGATGACGTCAAAAGCCAGATTGCAACAAGTTGAAGACTAAGGGAGAGGGCAAGAAGAGGAAGGAGGCAGCAAGTATAGACAACTTTTTCAAGGAGTTTGGCTGAGAAAGGATGGCATGCCATGGTGGTAGGGTCTAGTGAAGGCATTTTAATTGTTGGGGCAACTTGGGTATGTTTGAAACCAGTGGAGGAGAAACCAGCTAAGAGAGAGACGTTGAAAATCGAAGAGATAGGATGATGGGGAGAGGGCAGCGTGCTGGAGAAGACTGCAAGGAATGGTCTGATGTGCCCATGGAAGAAGAATGGAGAAGGGTTGGCCTTGGCAAGAGAAGGACCGCCTCTTTGTCAGGTACCAAGGGAAAGGAGGAGAGCGTAGGGGATAATGTCAATGGCTTTTGAGATGAAGCGAATGGGAGAAGAAAAGTCGAGTGACCTTAATTTTTTCCTTCAAGTACTGAGAGAGAACCAAGGAGAGGAGAGGACGATGTGTAAGAAGCTTGAGGAGGGAAGAGAACATTTAGAAGAGTAATACGTAATGTTGGAAAGAGAAGTTCTAATCAGGTTGTGAAGGACTTAAAATGTGAAATAGAGGAGTTCAAATTTTATCCTAAATGTAATAAAGAGCCATTGAATTTTATTGGTCAGGGATCTGATATTGGGTTTTTTATACCCTGACCTTCTATCTTAGAATCAGTACTAAGTATCAGTTCCAAGACAGAAGAGTGGTAAGGGCTAGGGAGTTGGGATTAAGTGACTTGCCCAGGGTCACCCAGCTCAGAAGTGTCTGAGGCTAGATTTTTGTAAACCCTTACCTTCCATGTTAGAATCCATACTATGTATTTGGTTCCAAAGCAGAAGAGCAGTAAGGTCTGGGCAATAGGGGTTAAGTGACTTGCTCACCCAGCTTGGACGTGTCTAAGGCCACATTTGAACCCAGGACCTCCCCTCTCCAGCCTGGCTCTCCTTGCATCGAGCTACTTAACTACTCTGATCTTGGCTCTTACAAAAGCTATCCACTTCCCACAAATAACGGAGACATCTTTCTGTTCACAGCATTCCTTTTTGCTCCCTAGTTTCATTTATAGGGAAGTTGTCTATTGATATGATTCAGCTCCCTCAGAGGTATGTCTATGGCCCGCTTAGTGAGGTCATGGGACAAGGGTCTTCCATCAGGAGTCCCCAGAGTTAAGTGAATGTTTCTATGGGCTAAACACCATGATTCTTAGCACCCTCTTTCTTCTTTTCTGCTTCCCTGCCCCCGACACTGCAAAAAAAGCAGAAGGCACAGATGTGAGGGCCATTTTATATTGTCCCTCAGCTGGTTGCCATTCTCCCTTCCCATGGTGGCTGAGCCTCCAGACTTAGCTAGGGACCTTGGAAAGCAAACTCAGACGGTTGCTAGGATTGTAGCTGATGTCTTTCCAGCTTGGAAGAGCCTGCCAGAGTGCCCTTGAATCCAGGGCCACCTCCGTGCCATAATGAGGATTGGTGGAAGACATGGGAAATGTTATGGAGGAACCAAATTTTCCTTTTTCTAGCTCTCTGGAAGGGGCACTGAGCACTTTCTCCAATGCAGCCCGGTTAGATAAATGATGCCAGTGCTGTTTGCCCCCGTCACAGGATCTAGTGTTGGAAAAGATCTCAGAGACCATCCAGCCCCACCTGTATTGGCTCAAGGATCTCCTCTATGACACTCCATACAGGCGGCTGGCTGCCAGCCTTTGTAATCAAGTGAGGGCTTTGGACTAGATGAGAGGACCCTTCAATTCTCATCTTTGATCCTATGAGCACCCGGCGAGATCCCAGGGTGCCTCGTTCTTCTTTGAAGAGCTCTCATTGTTGGGAAATTTCTCAGGATATGAAGCCCGAAGCTGCCTCTTTGCCTCTTCTCCCCATTGTTCCCAGTTGTGTGGCCTGCGCCCAAATGAGCTTTCGGAGGATGCCCTGCTTCGCTGTTGACTCCTGTGAAGCTCACAGTTAGCTACAACCCTCAGATATTTTTCAGGCAAACAACGATCCAACTACGCGTCTGCACTTTGTGCACTGGGTCACATAAGACTTCATATTTGCTTCTATTAAATTTAATTTGATTCTTGTCAAAATCTTGGCTTGATTTTGTCCTATACTCTGTTGGCTTTGTGTCATCTTGATAATGCGCTTATCAAACCATCTGTACTTTAATCTAAGGCATTAATAAAGCAGGCCGAATATTGATCCTTGTGGCCTTTTACTGGAGACTTCCTTCCACACTGGTGTAGGACCACTAATGCCTGATTTCTCTTTGGCTCGAGTCATCCAAGCACTCTGGAATTCACATAATTGTAATTTCATCCAGTCTATACCTCGGCGCCATTTTACTGATAAGTAAAATTATTCCAGGCAGCTGGGTAGCACACAGGATAAGAGTGCCAGTCCTGGAGTCAGGAAGACTCATCTTCCTGGGCTCCAGTCTGGCCTCAGATATTTAGTAGCTGTGTGACCCTAGGCAAGTCCCTTCACCCCGTTTGTCCCAGTTTCCTCTTCAGTAAAAGGAGCTGGATAAGGAAATGGCAAACCACACCAGTGTCTTTGTCAAGAAAACCCGAATTGGGTTACAAAGAATTGGACATGACTAAAATGACTACATAACAACAAAAGGAGGCCTAGAAAGGTAAAAGACTTTGCTTGAGGTCACACAGGGAATAGGGGACACAGTGGCACTGGTAGGGCTATTAGAAATATTCCAATCTGATCTTTTCATTTTACTGAAGAGGAAACTGAGGCCCAAGGTCATGTAGTGAGTTAGTAGCTAAGTCCCCAGTAGAGTAAGCATTTACTAAATGCCTACTATGTACTAGGTAGTATGCTAAGCACTTTTCAAATATTATTATTATTTTTATAAATATTTTATTTTACTAATTACATGTAATAACAATTTTCAACATAAATTTCCCGAAATTATAAGATTCAAACTGTTTCCTTCCCTCTTTCCTCCTAGAGATGGTAAGTCATCTGGTTATGCATGTATGATCATGCAAAACATATTTCTTTTTTGTTCATTGTTATAAGAGAATACTCATATAAAACCCAAACCCCAAAACAAAAGTCCAAATAAACTAAAGTGAAAAATTGTCTGCTTTCATTTGCATCTGACTCCAGCAGTTCTTTCTCTGGAGATGGAGAGCCTTCTTTGTCCCAAGTCCCTCAGAACTGTCCTAGATCATTGCATGGCTGAGAGTCACTAAGTCTGTTCCAGGCAATCATTCCACAAGATTGCTGTTACTGTATACAGTGTTTTACTGGTTCTGCTTATTTCACTTGGACATCAGTTCATGAAGGTCTTCCCAGCTGTTTCTGAAATCCTCCCATTCATCATTCCTTAAAGCACTATAGTATTCCGTCACCATCACGTACCACAACTTGTTCAGCCATTTCTCAATTGAACTTTTCAAATATTATCTCTTTTCGTCCTCACAACAATCCTAGGATATCGGTGCTATAATTATCCTCATTTTACAGTTGAGAAAATGGAGGTAGGCAGAGGTTGAGTGACTTGCTCAGGGTCACATAGCTACTGAGTCTGGATTTGAACTCGGGGCAAATCCAGGCCTCTATCCATTATATTACCTAGCTCCCTATGTATCTATATCTATATCCATATCCATATCCATATCCATATCCATATCCATATCCATATCTATATCTATCCATATATAAGGAATTGATTCAAATCATTGCCAGTAAGAATTAAGAGCCATTCTAACTGATAAATGGTAGAAGGATAGGAACAATGAGAAGAAAGCAAGCTCCAAGTCACTAATAATTAGATAAATGTAAATTAAAGCAGTTCTGAGGTTCTATATCACACTCATCAGGTTAGCAAAGTTGATTTAAAAATGGAAAATGACATGTTGGAGGGCACATCAATGTGCTCTTGACAGAACTGTGATTTCGTCTGGCCATTCTAGAAAAATGTGTAGCTTTTATGTCCCCAAAGTTACATACCGTTTGACAGACCCGAAGTCTAAAGGAGATCAAAGAAAGAAGAAAGGACCCATTTGTGCCCAAATATTCAGAGCAACTCTTTTTGTAGTAGCAGTGAACTGCTAATGGACATTCTGTGCCATAAGAAATGATGAAAGGGACAGTTTCCGAGAAACTAGAGAAGACTTGTATGAACTGATGCAGAGAGAAGTGAGTTTAGTTTTGATACAATGACCAGTCATATTTCCAGATAATAAAACATGCTTTATGGCAGTGAGATGATGAATTTAAGATGCAGAATAAGATATAGATTTGGGGCAATATGGGGGGAATTTATCTTGCTTGACTGCATGTATTTGTCACATAGGTTTTGTTTTTATTTTAAACTGGGGCAAGAAGGAGAAAAAAAATCAGTGTTTGTTCATTGATTTGAAAGGAATTACTCTCTCCAAAATTCCCAATGATCTTCTAATTGCCAAATCTAATGGCCTTTCCTCAAACATCCTTCTTGACCTTTCTGCAACCTTTGACACTGTTGATCACCTCCGGGATAGTCTCCCTTCTCCAGATGTTTGGGATACTACTGTTTCTTGGTTTTCCTACCTGTCTGACCACCCTTTTCAGTCTCCTTTGCTGGCTCTTCATCCAGGTTACGCCCTCTCACTCAAAGTGTCCCCTAAGGCTCTTTCTTGGGCCCTCTTCTGAATCTGCCGTACTATCTTACTTGGTGATCTCATCAGCTTTGCATTCAGTTATCTCTGGGCCTGTGATCCCAGATCTATGTGACCGGCCCAGAGCTCTGGGCCCACATCTCTATTCTGCTTATTGGGCCTTCCAAACTGACTGTTCTGTTGACCTCACAAGATCAGCATGGCCCAGCAGAATCTCTCTCCTCTTCTGTGCTTCCCTATTCTAGCCTGGCAAGGGAACCTTGTTATTCCCAGTGACCCAGTCTGGGAATCTTGGTGCCATCTTTGGTTCCTCTTACCCCGACTGACACCCAGTTTGTTGTCAGATCTCATTTCTACCTTTGTATCCATCCTCTTATCCCCCTCTGACTCTCTCCCCTGGTCGTTAAACTCCGTTAGCTGGCTGTCATCTCCAGGAACTTCTCTCTGCCCGGTGTTCAAAGCCCTTCAGAACCTGGCCCATGGGTTCTTCTTGCTTTTTACTCTTCTGTGATCAGTGGCCCCAGCTTCCTCCATGTTCTTCTCACAAGATGGAATCATCTCCCAACTTTGGGCACTGGCTCTGGCGGTCTCTCTCTGCTCAAATGTTCTCCCTCCTCCCTTCCCTCACTTGGCTTCCCTGGCTGCCATCAGTTGCCAGCCCAAACCCCTTCTCCTGGAGGACTCCTTGCCCTATCTTTCTTCTATTAGTGCCGTCTAGCACCACTGGAAGTATCTTGGACGACTTTTTTTTTTCACGTTGTCTCTCCCATTAGAATTTGAGGTGCTTGAGGGCAGAGGGGGAAAGGGAACAAGCATTTGCCAGGCACCTGTGCTAAGTACTTTACAAATAACCATTCCATACAAATAACCAACTCTACCAACAAGGTAGGTGCTATTATGATCTCCATTTTACAGTGGAGGAAACCAAGGCAGGCAGAGGTTAAGGGACTTGCCCAGGGTCACATAGCCAGTAAGCATCTGAGCCTGAATTGGGCCTCAGGTCCTCCCGACTCCAGGCCCAGGGCTTTGTGCAGTGCAGCACCACCTAGCTACATGCCCAGCATTGTGTTTTTGCCTTTGTATCTCCAATGCTTAGTATAGAACCCAGCACCTAGTAATTGGTGAATGAATGACCAAGTCTAGAGCTTGAGAGTACTGTGCCCATTTTTCAGGTGAGGAAGCTGAATCCCTGAGGTTAAACAATTTACCCAAAGTCCTCTACCTCTTCCTAGTCTAGGGCTTGCCAGTGCTCTTTGAACCATGCTACTTTGCCCAAGGGACCCTGGGAGGAGGAAGGAGTCAGTATGGTGGGGGCACACGACCGGGTTTTGAGGCATTCCTAATACCAGCAATGCTTCCCCTGGCCCACGTCATCTGTTAAGAAGGCCTGCAGCTCTCCTATCTCCAAGGAACTTCTAGCCTTCACCATAGCCCCAGCCCGGAGGCCCAGCCCTGCTCTAGGCCGAGCCAGAGCTAGGGGGAGGAGGGAGGATTTCCTGCCCCTTATCTCTGGCTGACCAGTGGCCCATCTCTGAGGAGCCTGAGATAGGAAGATGCCACAGGCCAGCCAGCCGTTTGGGGGCTTCAAGTCAGAGTCAGGGAGTGTCTTCCCCCTCATTGGTGGCCAAGTGTTGGGAAGTGAGCCTTCCTTCTCAGAGGGCAGCCTCCTGGAATGCCAGAGCTAGGAGGGACCTCTGAGAGTGGAAGGAGTGTGGAATTGGAGGGGGGAGTCCACACACCTCTCCGCTGGATTTCTGTCCAGCCAAGGTGGCCCATGCTGCCTGCTCAGGAAGGGCCTTTTCCCACCTGGAGCCCCTAGATCCAGCTCGCATGCCATCCCAGCAGGCTCCCAGGTTCCCTTTGTTCTATCCAGCCAGCTGCTAACCAACTCGTTGGTCCCATCTTCCCAGATGAATCGGCAGCCTCCGCCCGCTCTTCACCTGGAGATTTCGCTCTCTATCTCTTTCCCCTGCTCTTTAGCTAGCTACATAAATAGACAGCTAGATGGATGGAGAGACAGAGAGATGGATGGATGAATGGATTGAGAGGGAGATAGATAGGTGGATAGAGAGATGAAGAGAGAGGTCTCATCTTTTCTATTCTCCTAATCCGTCCAACCCAGGCCCATCCAGCTGCCACCCGCTGGCAGAATATTCTTCCCAGAACGAAGGAAGGTCTGAACACCCTCCTCCTCCCACCAAAGTTGCCTAACATGGCCAGGGGAAATGGTCACTCCTGGCATTTAAAGCCCTTCCTCACTTGGCTCAAGCCCTCTTTTCTGAGCGTTTCCCTCCCTCCCCACTGCTGCACCTGTAGGTGTCCACTAACTCTCCCAATTACAGTGGGAGCTCCTTGGGGCAAGTCTCTGCCCAGACTGAGTTAGCAGGTTGTGCAGGAGAGGCTAGGCCTTGGTTTCCATAGCATGCATTTCCTTAAGCTGCCTGTGGGACCTCAAAAGAACAGGCTGGCTTAACAGCAGTGCGTTGAGGCTAGGGCAGGATGTCTCTGGACCTGAAGGAGCTTAGATCTGTTTACAGTTGGAAGAGACCTCTGAGATCCCCTGGTCTAGGCTCCTCATTTTACAGACCAATGGGAAGGGACTTGCCTGATGTCATATAAGCAGTAAGAGGCAGAACCTAGGTTTAAATCCTGCTTCTGGCTTAAAACTGGCTAACCTCTTGAGACCTCAGTTTCCCTCTTTATAAAATGAGGTGGTTGGGTGAATTGGCTTCTGGAGCTCTCCCTTCCAACTGTTTCGGGAGAATCATGGCCAGTGGGGGCTCCAACCTCCCATGAGGCACTGCCCTACTTCCTTGCCTGCCTCACTGCTCTGTAAGGAAAGGAGAACCTCTGAATCCTCACCCCAGCCAGCATGTCATAGTTTCATGTTGATGGCTGAGCCCCTGCTGACTAACTGCCTGGCCCCGGCTGCCTTAGTCACTGGCCTAAGAACGTGGCCCTTGAGGTGCCTTCTGGGTGACACCCTTGCAATGGAGGCCATCTCTGGAATAATAGCAAAACTAATTTATATCGAGAGATGGAAGAAAATGACAAATGAATCCCATTGCATCTTGGGTTCCAGCCAGAGATGCCTGGAATCTCTTCCCCTCCCCTCTTCCCCAGCATGGGGGGAGGCGGGAGAGGGCAGCAGGAGCTGGTGTAAAGGAAGGGTAACTCACCCGAGCCCATTTCCTTTTTGACCAAGAGACAGTTTTCCCCAGATCGTGGGGTGTGGCCCGGCTCCTTAAAGGCATTTCCTGTCTGGGAATTTATATTTGGTTTAGCTCTAAGGGAAAGGGAAGTGGAGAAGAGGCAGAGTAGGGAAGTAGGGGGGTGGGGATCCTGGGGTTGTGGGTGGGGACAGGTGACCTTGATGTCAGCCAACTATATGACTTCCATAGTTGTTGGCTATTTGGCAACTGAGACGGGAGGACCCATGGGGATGAGGAGAAGAGAGGGCTACCGGTGAGACGGATTGTCAGTCTCGGGGCAGAAGGGGCCATGGCAGCCATTTAGTTCAAACAGCTGTCTGATTTTACTGGTAGAATGAACTCCTAGGTGAGGAAATGCCCTCCCCCAATGCAAGGCAGCACCAGTTGTGCATCTCCTTGTCTTAGTGAGTTGTGTGGGGCATGTACAGGCCAAAGTGCCTAACCCAGGGTCACCCAGGAAGCATGTTTCAGAGGCCACGCTTGAACCCAGAGCCTGTGACTCCAGATGAAATCCTTTTTCCCCGGCCCTTGGGGGTGTGTGCTTGAGCTCTACAGAATCCCACGGCTGGTGAGCATAGCAAGGGGCCCCAACCAAGGCCCTTGGCCCGATTTCCAGGTCACTGGGTGGTCCTGGCCTGGCCTGACAGCTGCCCTCTGGTGTCTCCATCTGCTGAAGACGCTGACCCAGTCCATTCCACCCAGTAGCTTGTGTGTCTGTCTCTAGGGATCTGGGGTGGTCTGAAGTGGGAGGTCCTGGACCCTCCCCCCTCATTTGTAGTTAAACTAATCCCCTCTGTGGAATGGAAAGCCACATGGCCTAATAGGATTTTGAACTCAAAAGGACCTTAGAGATCATGGAATCTAATGGAAGGCAGTATAACACAGTGAATATAATAAGGCGCTGGGTTTGGAGTCAAGAGGACAGATATTTATTACCTGTGTGACCTTGGGCAAGTCTCTCCCCCTCCCTGGCCTTACTTACTCCCTCTCTAAAATGAGGGGATTGAACTAGAGGGCCTCTGAGGTCCCATCTAGGTCTAGACCTAGGATCCTTTGTGTGATCTTGGGGACCTCAGTTTCCACTCCCCCCATAAAGTGAGGAGGTTGGGCTTGGTGACCCCTGAGCTTCCTTCCAGATCTCGGATCTCGGATCCAATGAAATACTCTTCAGTCCCTCATTTTACTTGAAGACCCAGATAGGGGAATGACATCATCCAAGGCCTTACTGCTAGCAAGAGGCTCCCTATCTGCTGGAGGCCAGTTTACCCAATCATGGGGTGGCACATGAGCTGTTAGTAGGACCCTTTGTTTTTTCTTCTTTGTCGCTGTGACCTGGTCCAAGTGTCCGGTGTGTTTCAAGGAAGCCCCATGACTGCTCTGTGATGGCAGGTATGGGCGGTGGGCTAGCACTACCCTCCACGCTTGAGTTTTGGAGGAGGGAACATTTGTGGAAGAGTACACCAATTTGAATTCCAGCTCTTCTGCTTTCTGCTTGTGAATTGACTTCCTTTGGCCTCAGTTTCCTCCTACATAAAAGGAGCCAAGCCACCAGGCATTTACTAAGCACTTTCGATTCATCGGGTACTGTTATACAAAGAAGGGCCAGATCAGGGCCTGCTTGCAGGGAGCTCCCAGTCTGATGAGAGAGATGACATGTCTTTCTTCAGACCAAATTCTAGATGGGCCTCGGTGGAAATAGAGATTTTAGCTGGGACTTGAAGGAAGCTAGGGCAGAGTGGAGAAGGGGAGAGAGCAGAGCCAAGTGTCTGAAGTCAGGGACCAGAGTGCCTTGTGGGAAGAACATCCAGGGGCCAGTACTATTGGAGCACAGAGTTCTCAGGGGAATGAGATGTTGCAGGACTGGAAAGGTATGGAGGAGGCCAAATGCTGAAGGACTTCAAGGCAGAGGATCCTGGAGGTGATGGGGAGCCACTGGAGTTTACTGGTGAGGGGAGAACCCAGGCAGCCCTGGGGTTTAATGGTTGAATGGAGAGTGGACCGAAGTAGGGAGAGACTGGAGGCAGAGAGACTGATTAGGAGGTTCTGGGATGAGGGGATGAAGGCCTAGACCAGGGTAAGGACCATGTCAGTGAGGAACCTTGGCAAAGGGCCCCTCTCCTCCTGTGGACCTCAATTTCTGTCCCTGTAAAGAGGGCTCTGGGGAGGGGAGTCTGTGTGAGATGCTCTTGAAGACCCCTTTCTGCATCAAACCCTTCCAATTCTCCTGGAGCATCCTGGGATTGCTGCTGCCCAGCTTGGCCTTGGCCTTCTCCTACTGCTGCTCTGAGTTCTTCCCCTTTTGAGGGCAACTTGGATATACAGGGTCAGGGTTGAAATAGTGAGGCATCCAGGCTGACTCCTCAGTGGGAAGCCTGAGGATAGCGATGACTTTGACTGTAATAGGGACGCTTGGAAGATCAAGCTGGACTCAGTGAGCACTTAGGTCCTTTGGGGCACTAAATCCTATAAGGCCTGGGGGTGGATCTCAGCTCTTCCATGTATGGGATGGCCTTAAACAAGTCTTTTACTTTTTCAAGCCCAAATTTCCTCTTCTGTAAAATGGTGACAATAATACTTATTATCTGAGCTCTGCGTAAATCACTTTGTAAACCTCGTGAGTAGAATTGGTCTCTTTGTACCTCTATCCCCAGCACATAGTAGGTGTTTGGAACTGACAGAGAAATGAGAGCCATCTTTTTTATTATGATGAGCCCAAGGGAGTGGTTCGTGACCCTGACCTTCAGTATTCTGGGGAAGTCCCCGCCTTGGCACAGGGGCGGCAGCTGTCAGGATGGTCACTGCCCACACTGTTGTACTGCCCAAGACGCCAAGCTCAGACTCAAATTTCAGCTGGCCCCATGGAACTCAGAACAGCAGTAAGAGCAGGCAGAGGCCAAGCTGGGCAGCAGTAATCCTAGGACACTCAAGAGCACCAGAGATTTTCAGTGCAGGAAAGGGACCTTCAAGAGCATCTCACGCAGACTCCCCTCCCCTCCCCAGAGCCCTCTTTACAGGGAAGGAAACCGAGACCCACGGGAGGAAAGTGGCCCTTTGCCAAGGTCATAGGTAGCCAGATTCTTTGCTCCCAGGCCAGGCTCTCTGGTTCCTGTGTGCTGACAAGTAGGACACTCCCCTGTGTGGGGTCACAAAAGTCATCCAACCTCTGGTCCTCAGCTCTTCCAAGTGAGGGACCATAGGCTGGGTGACCCCTCGTGGGCCTTCAGCTCAGGGTTGGTGGTGGAGGTGCCACACAGAGCAGAGTGCTGGACTTGGAGTCAGGATGACCTGAGTTCAAATCCAGCCTCAGACACTTGCCAGCTAGGTGACCTTGGGCAACTCACTTCATCCTTCATCCAGTTTCCTCATCTGAAAAAATGGAGGCTAATAAGAGCAGCCATCTGACAGTTATCATGAGGGTCAAGTGTGGAAAGCACTTTGCAAATGTCAAAAACGTTATGCAAATGCCAGAGATTTATTAGCTCTATCCTGGATTAGAATCCTAACTCCATGATGACTTGGGTCAGGCATTTCCCTCCATTGAGTCTCAGTTTCCCCCTCTGTAAAGTTTCAACTAAATGATCTTAAAAATTCTCAAGATGTGGTGTGCAGGGTCCCCAGGACCCCCAGACCTTACAGAGCCACGGGTGGGCAGTATCTCCACTGACCCTCTAGAAGTTCAGCCTCTGGGCCAAGTTGCCCCACACCCACCTGAGCATGAGCCCTTTGGTTGCCTTGCCAGGTAAGGATGGTGCTGGGGCTGTGGACCAATAATTCTGCTTTTGTCACTGGCTTTGAAGGGAAACTGAGGATCAGAGTGAGAATGGAATCAGTTTCCCTTTGAAACCAGGCACTGTGCTAGGCACTCTACAGTTATTATCTCATTTGGTCCTCACAACAACTCTGGGAGGGAGGAGCTATTATTATCATCCCCATTTTACAGTTGAAGAAACTGAGGTAAACAAAGGTGAAATGACTGGTCCAAAGTTATACAGCTAGGAAGTGTCTGAGGCTAGACTTGAATTCAGGGCCTCCACCTATGAAAGTTCTCTATGACCCTGGGCTGAACTCCTCTGGGCCTATTTATTCATCTGAAAATTAGGGTGCTGATCCTTGTACCTTGTAGTGCTTTGGAAGACATTAAAGCTGCCTCTCCATGGGAACCACCCTCATCTCCTTCCTCCCTCTTCATGCCTCCTTCCCTCCTATTGCTGCTAGCCAGTTGCTTGGGGGAGAACCCTGTCATGCCCTTCCTCTGCCTCTCATGCAGTCCAACATCTGGGCCCAGAAAAAGTTCCCAGTGGCTGGAGAGGTGCCTCTTTCAGATTGTGGAGTCTCTGGCTGGTCTCAGGTAGCCCAGGGCTGGCATTTTCCCTAGCTGATTGAAGCCATCTATGTGCATTATTCAGAAAAGGAAACTGAGGCCCAGGGAGGAGGGATGATTTGCCTAGCATTCCAATTGACTTAAATTCCCAAGTCCTGTGCTTTTACTATACTATGATGTCTCCTCCTCATCTCCTATCCACCAGGGGCTAGTGTGTGTTGGGAGGTGTTGGGAGGAGGGAAGAAAAAAATATCACCCATAGTTAGTGAGAAGAGCATGAGAGTTGGGCTTGAGCCTTGGTTCCCTCACTTCCTCTGTATCCTTAATGAGGCACTTTTCCTCCCTGGGTCCCACTAGCCTCCTCTTCCTCAAGGGAATTGACAGGTGAGTGCTGATTGAGTGGAGGTGATGGGTCCAAGATGGAGGGTGCTGCTGCCATCCCACTGGTGGAGTTGGCTTTGCTTGGCTCTGTGTGCTTGTTACAAGGATCTCGATGGGATAGGAGGCATGAGAGTGAGGAAAAAGGAATACTGGGGAATAAAACCCAAACCAAAAGCCAAGGAGGAGCTTGGCCTAGACCAGTAATGGTGAACCTTTTAGAGATTGAATGCCCAAGCTGCAACCTTCACTCTGCGTGTGAGCCTCCCCCTTACCCCAGACAGGGGAGGGAGGAAGTGCTCCCATTGGGCTGCTGGGCAGAGGGGTGGGGCATGTGAACATTGCCCATAGGTGTGATGGAGAGGGGGAGGAATACAGCTCCCTCTGGCATGTGTGCCATAGGTTTGCCAAACATGGGCCTAGGCAGCCTGAGAGTGCTCAGATCTTGGGTACACAACTTCACCTCTCCTTCTGCTACTAGAAGGCCAAGGATCCCACATTTTTATGGTCTCCAAGCACCCTTTCATTCCTTGGC
The DNA here is from genome assembly GCF_027887165.1 of Monodelphis domestica. Classification (NCBI taxonomy): domain Eukaryota; kingdom Metazoa; phylum Chordata; class Mammalia; order Didelphimorphia; family Didelphidae; genus Monodelphis; species Monodelphis domestica. The sequence continues at coordinate 79,977,751 of NC_077235.1, forward strand.
CTGAAGCAAATCACTTCCCCTTCTTGGACCTCAGTTTCTTCTTTTGTAAAATGTGAGGACGAGCTGTAGCTTTATAATCTTCTGTTTTCATGACTTTCATCAAGTGTTGCTTCAGTTTCCTTCCCTTTCACCTCTGTGTGCCTCAGTTTCCTTCCATGTAATAGATTTGTGTACCCTCCAAAATCCTTTCAAGTCCTGGATCTCTGATTTGGTGACCCTAGACGGTCCCTGAAGTCCCCTCCAGCTCTGACATTTTCTATATGTTCTGGTACTCTTTTGGGTGTCAGAGTGGTCAGCACCAGCTTAGGAGACTGCTCTCCAAATGGCTTCTGGAGGATTGCTTTTCCAGGACACTTAAAAAATTCCTGCAAGACGAAAGTCCAAAGGGAGGGAGAGAGGGGTGTGCGTCTGTGTGTGTCTGTGTGTGTGTCTGTGTGTGTGTGTGTGTGTGTGTGTGTGTGTGTGTGTGTGTCTGTGTGTGTTTTGGGGGGAAGATTCCATCTACTTCCAATTCTCCAGAAGCTTTCCTTGCCAGGAATACAGGAAATGGGATGGAATATTCCCAAGCAGGATGTCAGAGCTGTTGGTTCCCCGTAACATACCATCTCATGTGGGCCTTCGAGGCCTGGATGCTCCCTCCCCATTGGAGGAGCTGGAGGGGCTGTCTGGGTAATTAAGGGTTGGACCAGAAGCCCTGCCTCTGTTCTTCCTCCTCCCGCCACCCAACTGGGGTCTGTCTACCTGGGGCCGGGGCTTCGGCTGGGCTTGTCCAGCAGGTAGAGCAGAGGGAGGGGCAGGAATGTCCATGGCCCCTGGCCCTGCCTGCCACCAGATGTGCAGACTCCAGAGGGAGGCAATGTATTGTGCAGGCCTCATGTCAAGGTGTGCCTCCAGTTCAGGCCTCAACTAGAGCTTCAAAGGGGGACCCCTGATTTGATGGGACCCCAAGCAGGCCTGGGGGCTAGCTCCTGGGGTACTGGCATTATCTGGGCAGGCCAAAGGGGCCAGGGTCTAAGAGAAGGAAGGAAACTGAAGCACCACTTGACCAAGGTTATAAGAACAAGATTCCAGGGCTACAGCTCATCCTCACATTTTACAAAAGAGGAAACTGAGGTCTAGGTAGGGGAAGTGATTTGCTCCAGGCCAAGGGATGAAAGAGTATGCTCAACCCTGGGATCCTAGTATATGAAATCTGGAGGGGCCTTAGAGACCGAGGAAGGGAAGTGACTTGCCCAGGGTCACATAGCCAACCTTTTTGGCAGTGCCAAGATGGTGACCAGAAATCGATTGATCTGAGAGTCTTCTCTGTCCAGCCCACAAGCTAGAAAAGTGTGTGAGGCCAGATTTCATCCCAGGACCTCCTGTCTCTGGGTTTGCCTCTTAGTCCACTGGGCCCCCCAGCTGCCCCTCGAAGAGAGGTAATTAAAAACCTGATCTTTCTGAAAAGGCAAACTAGCTAGACAACCGGGAAATAATATAATGCCTGTTGTCGGGAGGGACACTCTGATTTGCTGTATTGGATTTTGGAGGGACCATGTATAGCCTGAGCAGTGTGGCACGAGAGGGCAGGGCGTGGCTGGGGGGGAGCATAGCCAATCAAGACAGGCCAGACCATAAAAATGGTGCCTGTTTCCAATGACCCTGTGGGCCAGATCCCTCCAGCAGGCTCTCCTCCCCGCCTCTCCAGGAGAGGAATCCTTCTCATGGGGGGCCCAGAGCCTTGATCTAGGTCACCCAGCCAGTTCAGAATCAGGACTGGGACTTGCACCCAGACCTTTGACCCCGACCCAGTGTTCCTGCTATGCCTTTCACACCAGGCCAGGCCCTCCTCCCAGTGCCACCCCTTCCCCTTCTTTTACTGCTTTTTAAAGCCTCCCCTTCCACCTTAGAATGGATACTAAGTATGGATTCCAAGGCAGAAGAGCGGTATGGGTTGGGAATTGGGGGTCAAGTGACCGGCCCAGGGTCACACAGCAACACTCCCTATTCTATAGGCAGATTGAGATTCTAAGACTTAGAACTTTCTGAAAGGGATCTTGAAATTGAGAGGGGGGAAGAGGGAAAGGAAAGGGGGAGAGACAGAGAAAAGAGGAGGGGGAGACAGAAAGACAGAGACGGACACAGGGAGAGAGGGAGGGGGAGAGACAGGAGAGACAGAGACAGACGGGACGAGGACAGAGAGATAGAGAAATGGAGAGGGAGAGAGTGTGCGCACTTATTTCTAGCTAAAAGTTTGGTTTTAGGAAGAAAAAAGAGAAGCAATTTATTTAACCCCTTCCCTTTCATCTTAGAATCAGTACGGTGTCCCTGTTCCAAGGCAGAAGTGATAAGGGCTAGGCAGTGGGGGTGAAGTGACTTGCCCAGGGTCACCCAGTGACCAGTGGCCAGATTGAAATTTCTGTCTCCAGGCCTGGCTCTCTATCCACTGAGCCACTTGGCTGCCCCAAAGAGAAGTAATTAAAAAGACTAAGTCCTTCCCCATCATGGGGGTGAGTTTCCTTGGTGGTATCACAGCACTCCCGTCCTGGCCATTGCCAGGAAGGCAAAGGCAGCCCCTAGCTGAGCCCTGTCGGCACCCCGCACATGAGGGACCGGGCTGCTGTGCCCCTCCCCCACCTGCCCCTTCCCCTCCAATGGCTATTTCTTTTGCTGTTTCAGGGGCTCGCCCGTGGCCCGCTTCTCCTCAGACAGAAGCTGGTTCCAAAGCCAGTGAATGGGGGTTGGCTTACGGACTGTTCCCCGGCCTGGGCAGACTGCTGTCCAGGAGGCCTAGCTTCCCCCGCTCTAATTGCTATCCCATGCTCCTGATGGCCGTGTGTGTGTGTGTGTGTGTGTGTGGTGTGAGCGCACACACGTGGACGAGCATCCAGGAAGGCTATTTGTTTGCTCGGGAGTAGCTGCTGCCTTTTCTTTCCAGCTCAGCACTTGCTTTCGCCTGCGTCCAGCTGCAGGGCAGTGCAGTCACGAGAACAGGCCCCGCTCTGGAGTCGGTTTGACCGCCAGCCCCTCTCGTCCGCCCTGTCTGGACAGGCCGGTTTGGGGCTGGATTTCCTGCCTCCTCCTCGGCTGGGACGGGGTCATGGAAAGAGCTCTGGACGAGCCACTCAGAAAACTGCCTTAGCACGTCTCGGCTGTGTGACGGGGCCAAGTCACCTGCCCTCTCTGAGTCTCAGTTTGGCTCTTGTTAAAGTGGGGATAATGGCCTCCTTGCTGGCTCACCTCCCAGAGCTGTGCAGACGACTGAATGGGATCTGCGGGGTGGCATCTGCTTCCTTTGCAGGGAGTGGAGACGGTGGTCGAGAAGGGAAGCCCTTCAGCTGTTTCTTGTAAACTGTCTTGGAATCCAGACTGTACATTGGTTCTAGGGCAGAACAGTAAGAGCTAAGCAGTGTGATTGTGGGTAGCTGCAATCTTTGCCCAGGCAGCGCGAATTCTGCCTTGCATGTCTGTTGTCCGAGGACCACCCTGGTGAAGCTTCCAAAGCTCAGGCACCCAGAAGGGGGCCGCCAGCTTGGGGCCCAGCTGGGCTTGCCATTGGTGGAGGAGACTCCCGCGATGATGGCGGCGGTGCCTGGAAGAAGCAGGTGTCGGGCTGGCCTCCTCCCTGGGCCCTTTCCCCAGATGTGAGGACTCTCTGGAGTCGGTGTGAGCGGAGTGTGCGGGCTCCTTTCCGAGGGATTTCTTTTTGTGTGTGACTAATAGAGAATGTCTCCAGCTCGGCCCATCTCCCCCAGCCTGATGGCGTATGTCTCCACCTCCACCTTCTCCTGCCTCCTCCCCTCCATGGCAGCAAGCACAGGGCCCCTCGTATGTGCTCCATCCTGGGGCCTGGGTAAATTGCTCTCCCAGATCTGTCCATTGCGCTCAGTTTCCACCACCGTGCCAGGCTGGGCTCCAGGGGCTGGCGAGGCCGACCACTGTGTGGGGACTGAGGAACGGGGAAAGGCTGAGACCAACCCAAGCTTCTCTAGCAACAAGCAGAATGGAGCCAGGGCCTTGGCTGGCAAAGTAGGGGAACTTGAGAAAGGGCTGGCTGCCATGGTCAAGCCCCCCCACCCCCCCAGCAGTGCTGCTCACCTTTTGACTGGGGGTGGGTCATGAGGGGCACTCTGACTCAAAGTGCCCCTGCCCTGTGGAGGAACCCTTGGGAAACAGGCCTGGGGTGCTGGAGTGCCAGCTTTGGGGTACTTCCCTGAACTGAGCCCCCCACCACTGCTGGAGGAACTCAGGCTCCCCTCTCAGCCTCTACCCTTGGCCTGTCTCTGCTCTGTTGCTGCCTCTGTTTCCATCTGTTTCCATCTCTCCCCGTCTTTCTGTTTTTCCTTTTACCTCTGAGATTCACAAGATGTCAAGGGGCCGTCAGTGTCATCCAGTGTAAGCCTCGTGACAGAGGAGGGAGTTAAGGCCCGGAGCAGCAAACTAAAAATGACTTGGCCAAAGCAGGGCAGCTGGGACTGCTGCTCTGATTGCTACGGTCCCTGGATTTTTACCGCTTGGCTGGGGGCTTTGCCTTTTTTAAGTTAAATACTTTCCATCTTAGAATCAGTGGTGTGTATTGGTTCCAAGGCAGAGGAATGGTAAGGGCTACGAAAAGTGACTTGCCCAGGGTCACCAAGCTAGGAAATGCCCGAGACCAGATTGAAACCCAGGACCTCCTGTCTCTAGGCCTGGCTCTCAATTTACTGAGCCGGCTGCCCTCTGTCTCAAGAGACTGCTATGTTGTGGGAGGGGAGAAACTGAGTCTGGGGCTTTTATTTTTATTTTTAAAAAACCCTCACCTTCCATCTTAGAATCACTACTGTGTATGGGTTCCAAGGCAGAAGACCGGTAAAAGGGCTAGGCAATATGGGTGAAATGACTTGCCCAGGGTCACACAGCTAGGAAGTGTCTGAGGCAAGACTTGACCCAGGACCTCCCATCTGGGCCTGGCTCTCAATGCACTGAGCCACTGAGCTGCGTCTCTAGGGCTTTAAAAAGTGAAATGGGGTCAACTTTGAATCTGTCTTTATGGAAAAATAGCAAAGTTTTTGACCTGGGCCACGGGGCCAAGCTACCAAGGCTGTCCCAGTTTCTGCAGGGCTGGCGCTCACCTTCTGTTCCTCCATCCAAAAGAGAAAAAATGCCATTCCCTGGAAGCATATGCCCACCAGCCAGCCCCACCCAGCTAACTGGCAGGGGAAGCAGAGGCCTTTATGTGGGACAGACGGCCTCGTCCACGGGCTTCATTTGTGCGCCCCGCGTCTTTCCCCCAGCTGTCATCTATCTCGGCTCCCCACTTTCCATCTCGGACAAGTCTGTTTGAAAGCTCAGTTGACAAACAAGGCCCTAGGTGGGATAATGGAAACTGGGCATTCGATTTTTGAGCCTGAAGGCTTCACTTCAAATCCTGACTCTTCTATTTCTGAATTCTGTGACCTTGGATAAGTCTTTTTACCTCTCTGAGCCTCACCTCCTCCTCAATCAGTTGAGGAGGTCGGCTGAGACTTCTTGGGGATCCCTTTTGTCCGCCGTAGCTCCTATGCCTGCATTCCCTTCTGTTATTTGTGGCTACAGAGCACTTCCACGTGTGGCACTTGTGGCCCAGTGCCCCAGACTCCGAGCTCATATGGATTGTGGCCAATCTTGGGAGAAGTCCCCTAAAGGCTCCTTTTGCCCCAACCCATGTCTGAATATAGCACTTGTCTAGGCTTCCAAAGATGTAGGTAAAAGGGCCCCAGCTCCCATGCAAGCACTCGGGGAGTTTCCGGAATGTCCACCACGTGGCTTGCCTTTCCATCTCTCGGGTTACAGCACTACCTCTCTGCTTGGGTCCAGGAGCTCTTTCAGGTTCAATGTAATGGGCCTCTGCCCTAGGCAGCCCCCAGCAGTTCCTGCTGGGTGGAGATGGTGCAGCCACCTTGGATGTTTTCCCTTCCTGCACCGAGATCAACTCTTAGCCTCACTGCTGGCCTTTAACTGCTCAGCACTCTCAGGATCTCTCTGAAGAGGCCCAGCCCTTCCCAAATAAATAATTATGTTTGCAAGATGCTTTGGTGTCTCCATCTAGTCATTTCCCCCCCTCCCCTGCCGCGACCCCTCCCTTCTGACCAAAAAAAAACAATGAAATACAAACACGAGACCCAGTGACTCCGTCTGACAAAGGATATAATGTTCTGTTCTAGAAGACCTCCTGCTCTCCATCCTTGGGGGGTAGGCGTGTTCCATCATCTGGTAGAGCGTCCCATCATTGGCTTGTCCATTGCCCAGAGATGACCTTCCTTTTCTCGAGCTTGTCATTGAAGCTTTGTAGCCATTGGCCCTTTGGTTCTCCGGGTGCCACTTACTTTGCTCAGCGGCAGTTCATAGAAACCTTTCTGCAGTTCTCTAAATGTCTTAAATCTGTCATTTCTTGCTGCGGGGATGATGCCCCCTTGTGTTCATGTAGCGTTAAGTTTTCTCTGCCATTACCTAATCATGGGTGCCTTGTTGTACCCAGTTTTTTTGCTTCTCCATAAATACTGTTGGGGGTATTTTGGCATAAGGCGGACCTGGATCGCTCCAGTTTCTGTCTCTTGATTCCTTTGGAATGGAGTCTGGCCTAAAGCCATTTAATTGCTTTTCTTGCCTAATTCCAAATGGAAAACCCAAGGATCGGATCCCACATCACCTGCTGCCATTTGTTGTTATTTTTGCCAACGTGCTTATTGTCAAGAGAAACCTCCATTGCTTTCTTTTGTGTGTCTTCTTGTAAGCAAGTTGGATCTTGCTGCCCTTTGGATCCCTCCTTTATGTTCCTCAGTTGCCTGCCTTGCACTGTCATAGGTGAGGAGCAGAGTGATCTTCAGTAGATAAATGATTAAAGGAGATAAACAAATAGTTTTCAGAAGAAGAATTGCAAACAATGGCGGAAGAGCCCTATTGGGAGCTGGGGAGCCATCCAACTGTTTGTGCAAGAAAAGCAGCTAAACCGTCCGTACCCTTTGACCCAGCAGATCTGCTACGCTTGGGCTCATGTTGCAGGACAGGCCGGACTCAGGCTGGTCTAGCGGTTTGGACTTGGGATCAGAATACAACGAGATACTCCTAGACCATCCAATACCTAACTTGAGAAAGTTTACTTAACAATAGCATGAAATGTAGACTCAAAGCTAGATCATTGTTTCAAGGGGACGGAGCCCCCCTCCTCTGCCGGCAGAAATAGATATGGTTGGGGGGGGGGGTAGGATCAGAGGAATGTGCTGATTCTCAGGGCACTGGATTATCCCCCAAGTCTGAGGGGCCCTGACTCCTCGCTGGCTGACCTAGGCAATGTCATCCTCTTGAGTCTTAGTCTTCCGGACCAGTCACGTCTCAGAAGGACCGCCCTGCCTCTTAGGGGAAAACTGACCCAGCCTACGCGGCAGGGACTCTTATAGATGCCACTTCTGCCCTTGCGAGCAGGATCCCAAGGAAATCAAAGATGGCAACAAAGGCCTGCTGGGCACCACATCATTCCTAGAGGCCCTCTGTGGTGGCAAAGAGTCTGCCCAGCATTTGGGGCATGGCAGAAAAAGCCATGGTTTGGGCAGAAATGAGGATTTGTGGAACTCGGAGAAATGTGGGAAGATTCTGTGATGGTGTGGAAGAAATAGACCCAAGAGCAAGACCCAAAAGACCGATGATGTGAGTGGAAAGATCACTCAAAGGAAACTGAGTAATACAAAAACAGTGAGAAGAAACACTGGAGAACATACCGCTTCCCACATGGTAGAGAGGTAGGGGCCACCCTGGACAGAACGTTGTCTACCTTGTCAGATGAAATGAGGATTTTTTTGTTTGTTTTTCACAAGAAAAGATGGAAAGGGGAGGAGGAAAGGACTATGACAGATGAACAAAAAAGGCAGCAATACAATGTATTCTCTTTTTTTAATTCTCACCTTCCATCTTAGAATCAATATGAAGTATTGGTTCCAAGGCAGAAGACTGTGGCAAGAACTAGGCCACGGGGGTTAAGTGACTTGACCAGGGTCACATCGTATCTGAGGCCAGATTTGAACCTTAGACCTTCTATCTCTGGGTCTGTCCCTCAATTCACTGAGCCACCTAGCTGCCCCCAGTATATTCTTTTTAAAGAAGAATTCTAAAAATGAAAACAAAGGAGGGACTTCTTAAGATTCATTCCAGCTGTAGGGTTATGAAGGTAGAAGAATGGAGGTTCAGAAAGGAAATAACTTGGTCATAAGCCAGGACCAAACCAAGATTTTTTTTTACTGCAGTGGCCCTTTAAAATATTAAATCTTATTCTTTTAACTAACAAAAATAAAATTTCTCTCCCTCCTGCTTCTCCACCCCCATTATTATAAAAAAGAGAGAGAAAGAGTGGAGAGAGAGAGAGAGAAAGAGAAAGAATGGGGGGAGAGAGAGAGAGAGAGAGAGAGAGAGAGAGAGAGAGAGAGAGAGAGAGAGAGAGAGAGAGAGAGAGAGAGAAGGAAAGAAAGAAAGACAAAACTCTTACATATTAAGCAAAGTAAATTCCCTGCATTGGCTGGGTCCACAAGAATCTGTCTCATTCTTCACTTGAATGCCTCCTCCCTTCACTGTCAGGAGGTGGGGAGCCCCACTGAATTCTTTGGAATCCTGGTTGGTCATTGCACTGATCAGCATTCTTAGGTCTTTCAAAACTGTATTTACAGTAGAAATTTCTCTTGGTTCTGCTCACTTCACTTTCCATCAGTTCATGCAAGTGTTCTCAGCTTTCACTGAGACTCCCTTTCATCGTTTCTTATGGAACACTAGAACTCCATTATATTTGCAGACCGTAATTTGTTCAGTCGGTCCCCAGTTGATGAGAGCCCCCTTAGTTTCCATTTCTTGGCTACCTCAAAAGGAGCCGCTAGAAATAGTTTTGTAGAAAAGGATCCTTTTCCTGTTTCTTTGATCTCTTCGGGGGTATGCTTAGTAGGAGCATTGCTGGTTCAAAGGGTACATACCATTGAGTGTCTTTTTGGGCCTAGTTCCAAATTGTTTTCCAAATGGATGGATCAATTCACAGCTCTGCCTGTGCCTGTTTTCCAACAGCCTTGCCGACATTTGACATTTGCCCTTCCCAGGCTGGGAGGTGTACATTGAAACCTTTGAGTTGTTTTAATTCAAGCTTCTCTAGCTATTAGTGGTTTGGGAGAGTTTTTTCATACGATTGTTGATAGCTTGGATTTATTTCTTTGAAAATGGTTCTTTTTCTGTCCTTTGACTACTTTATACTGTTTCCCAGAGAAAGAAGGTTGGGGTTCAGGTCATTAGCCCCTTGTTTATCCACTAGCCTGCTCTGATTCTAGGGTTTGGAGTCCTTTGGACCGAAGATGGAGGTATAGGATGCCACATGCCCAAGTTCTTTTCTTGGCCCTGCTCGAGTTCTCTCTGGGACCTTAGGTCAGGCCCCACCTCGTCTCCCGAATGGTGTCCTAGTTTTTAAAAGAGAGGGAGAGAAGTAATATAGGCAATGAGCTTTTCTGCTCGCAGTCTCAGAGCTGGAAGGAGCCCTAGAGGGCCCCTCATTCATTCCATCTCTCCCTGGCTAAGTGTCTTTAATACAGGTAGCCTTTGACCTTTGGGATAGTTCTTTATTGGAGGGTTTTTCATTATATGGAACTGAAGTCCACCTCTGTTCATTCGGGCCTACTGATTCAGGTTCTGCCTTCCTGGGCCAGAGATAACATGGGCCCACGACTGCATTCCCTCCCACGTGACAACCCTTCAAACACCTCCTTCCCACTCACCTCTTCTCTAGGTCAATCTCCCAAATACTTTCCGTTGATCTCATGGTGTCCAGTAACCCTCCTCCAAGGGCTGGCCAGTTTGCAAATGTCCCTCTCAAAGTATATGGCACATAGAACAGAATACAGGCTTGGATCTTGCCTTGTTCTTTCTAGATACCCTGTTTCTCTGAACTGTCTAAGGTAGAGCCTCCTGGGTTACTGGGACACTGAGTCGACTCAGTGAACTTGTGACCTACTTTTTCAGGTACAAGTCAGACCAAGATGGTTTTTCGGGCCCCTTCCTGAGAGAAGATCTTGGAGAATAGGCATGGGAGCTTCCTCATGTATGAGAAAGGCTGTCTCATGGAGGAGAGACTAAACTTGTTCTGTTTGGTCCCAGAGGGCAAAACCCAGAGCCCACAGAAGAAGTTGCAAAGAGGCCAGCTGAGGCAGGAAATGACGTCCTAACCTAAAAGTAGAATGGGTTGTTATCTTAAGAGGTTGTGAGGTGCTCCTACTGGGAGGTCTTCAAGCAAAGGGTGAATAACCGCATATTGATTGTTATGGTGGGAGGGGGGTTCCTGTTCCTGGAATGTTGACATTCTACCTCCCAACTCTGGGCATTTTATTGCCTCTCTCCTACCTGGAATCTCTCCTTCCTCATCTTTACTTTCTTGACTTCCTGAATGGCCCAGCTAAGATCCTGCCTTCTAGAAGAAGCCTTTCCTACCCACCTAGACCTCTCCTCTAGTGCTGGTGCCTTCCCCTCCTGGTTATCTTCTATTTCTCCTGTCTATATCTTGTTGGTCTCCTATCTCTCCCATTCTACTGTGAGCTCCTAGAAGGCAGGGCCTGTTAGCTAGCTAGCTTGCTTGCTTACTTTACTTTTCTTTGGATCTGCATGGTTTACCACTGGATGCTTCATTGGGCTACATGGTCACAGAGGGCCCTTCCAACTTGTGCATTCTGGGATTGGGATACTTGGCTTGTGGAAGACTCCCTGGGTGTTTTTCCCATGAACTGTTTGTTGTCTGGCCCCGCTTCCCCTGTTCTATTCTTGTAGAGTTAATTTTTTTTAACCCCAGTGTAGGATTTTCTTTGACAATCTGATATTATCAGTTCCTGGAGGAGTCTAATATGGAGAGTGCTTGCTAGCCGCTTTCTGTCTTCACTGAATCCAGAACAATAGGCAAAGGGTTGAAATCCGGACAAGAAGGACTGAGGCTAGACACACAGCTTAGCTCCTGACTATGTGGGTGTGAGCCATCTTCACGTGTTAGAGACGAGATGAGATAGAGCGTTTTTAGGCTTCGGGAGATGCTGGGTAACAGGGGAGCCACCTTCGGGCATTCGAGTGGAGGAACAGCCTTTTCTAGAAGGTTCTAAACAGAGTTGTGATAGTAAATTTTTAACAATCAGCTCTCGGGCTTGGGGGGGGGAGGTTAAGAATTATTTTTTAGTTGCACAGAAAAACAACTTCCACTATTTGTTTTTCATAATTTCTGTTTATTCCAAGGTAGCTCCATGCTCAGAAGTTCTCTGTTCTAAAGGCCTTCCGCACTTTGGCATGCACTGCCAAGGGCCCTTCCGGCTCTGCTGTTCCCCATTCTCAAGCCCCTCTCAGCTCTGCTGTTCTGTGATGTTCATCCGAAAGCGTGGCTACCATCTCTTGATCCTAGCATCCCTGGTGGAAAGGTTTCGTGGCACCTATTTACCATTCACAGAAGCAACCCCCCCCCCACACACGTACAATTCACTGATGCATACACACAGCCTTCTATGCACAGATAACCGTCCTTGCAGAATAGGCTCTGAGTCCAAGGGCCAGCCCAGGCGACTGGCTTCCTCCATGTTCATGCCATCCACAAGGGCTCCTACTTTGGAAACAGAATGAATGGAAGGAAGGAAGGAAGGAAGGAAGGAAGGAAGGAAGGAAGGAAGGGAGGAAGGAAGGAAGGAAGGAAGAAAAGGAAGAAAACATTTCATTTATTAAAGAGAGAAAATGTTATTAAATATGTAGGAAGGAAGGAAGGAAGGAAGGAAGAAAACATTTGATTAAATCCTTATACTGTTCTATGTACTGTGCGAAGCCTGGAGATAGAAATATTAAAAAACAAAGCAAACCACAAAAACTCCCCTGGGCCTGTCCAAGCATCCTCCTATCCCAGAGATCACATCTGTGTGTGGCCTCTGCCTTGATGCCCCTGTTTTTTCTGCTCTACTTCCTGACCTTGTCCTCTTCCCGCCCCCATCTTCCCCCCAGCTGTCCCAGGCCTCTGCCTCAGCTTCTCAGAAATACTGTCTTGTCTTGTCTGTCGGGCCTGCTACCAAGATCCCATCGTGGATTTCCTTTGGAGGGAGGGTATGGAAGGGAATGTTCTTCCGGTCTTGGAAAAGTGATCTCTTCTCTCTGGGAGGCCATGCCTGACCCACCAGAAGGGCCTTGACCTTGGCAATGGTGGGGCCGGCATAGCAAGACTAGGCTCCTTCTCGGGGTAGGGAGGAGAGGGGAGGAAATGCTTTGGGATGGATAGGGCGTCCATCCTCAGAAAGGGATGTGTGGCCAACAGGAGAGAAGCACTCTTCTGGCCCAGAGTCCCACAGCCAAGGACTTGGTCCAGTTGTATACAGCGGTGATGGACAAGATCATGGTAATTGAAGGCTCATTTCTGTGCACTAGACTAAATGCAGAAAAAAGAAAAAGGCACCATGGGCCGGGGTGGTCAGGAAAAGGCCACCCGGGCTGGATGGAGTTTGAGCAGGCCTTCGGAGCACTGGCGAGGGGCATAGGACAGTATCCCCTGATGTCTGTGGTAGACAGCAAGGATCAGCCTGACTGGGACAGAAAGAGACAGAGAAAGACTATAGGGCAGGGTGGGGAAGTAGGGAAGGGGTCATGGGAAAGAAAATTAGACCCACTTAGAGAGGGCTTCGAAAGCCTTGGAAAAGTACCAGAACTCGATTCACTAGGAAATAGGGACCCACTGATAGTTCTTGAGTGGTAATGAAAGTTTTATCTAAGAAAGGTCCCACATAGTCCCACATGAGGGCCACCACATTCACTACCATTGGTCCTCTATCTTCCAATAGCTGTCCTCCAATCCTAGTGATCTTGGAGGTCATGCTTAGGATGCTTTTGGTCATCCAAATGATCATGGGGCGGGGGTCCTAGCTGTCCTACAGCCCCCCCAGGCCTTTCTAGCCTTTTTTAGTGGTCAGCATCACAGATGTTGGCCCAAAGCAGGAAAAAAAACAAGAGGAATCTAATGCAAAGATATTTGCCATTCTTGATTTTAGAAAATTTTATTGGCCTTGGTGATCATTTTGTTAAGGGGTCAGACCTGTGGGTGAAATACTATTTTCCATGCCTGTTTTGCTGTCTCCTTTACAGGGAAGAGTGTATGGTACAGGAGAAAGAACATGGGTGTAGGTGTCCAAGCTCCTGGGTTAAAATTCTTTTTTTTAATAATGATAAATTTTTTAAATTTAAGAACAAATTTCCACATACTGGGTTCAAATTCTGCTGCTACCATTATGACCGTAGCAAGTCACATTTCTTTTCTGGGCCTCAGTTTCCCTACTTTGTAAAATGAGGAGATTAAACTAGATGGAGGAAACTGAGGCCAAGGGAGGGGAGGGGATTTGCTCTAAGTCAGCCAGAGGATTATGGGTATAGAGTTGGAAGAGAGCAGCCCTTCATTTTACAGAGGAGGAACCCTTTCTGAGGCCTAGAGAGAGGGCTAAGTGACTGGCCTAAGGTCTCGGAGGCATGAAGTGATAGAATTAGGATTGAAATTTGCTTTCTACTTCCTTCTAGCAAACTTTTCTCTGTTTGGATTTCCCCTCCTAGCCATCCTGGTGAAGGCGGGCCAAAGACTTGATACAAGCACCTGGGCCCACCCTGATGCCTCCCTTCCTTCTCGCTCCTGTCCCTGACACTGGCTTTCTTATTTCTCTTTCAGAAATTGAGGCTAAGAAAGCTTGTGACTGGCTGCGTGCAGCGGGATTCCCCCAATATGCCCAGCTCTATGAAGGTAAGGCATCACATGCCCTCTGGCGCCCACTCTCCAGCCATCCCAGATTTCCCTAGGTTTGTGTACAAAAGCCGAGAGGCCAACTCCCGGGGGATGCCAGCTTCACCCCGAGAGCTCAGGAAGGGCCAGAACCTGGACCACATCTCGGTTACCATGGTCTTGTAAGGCTGAGTCAAGTGAGATGAGGTTCTGGCCCCCGCATTGTCTGTGCAAAGGCCTAGAGCCTTGGAGCTAGACTGATTCGTGCTAGAACTTGGATAGGCTTACGGACCCAGGCTGCCAGACTCTCCTGCTCCAAGTGCATCCACAAGACCTGATCTCTTCCTCTGCCCTGCTGGGGCCGACCAGCTATGGGTCAGGAGAGAAGTAGCTCCCCACAGTGCCCGCAGACTTCCAGGAGGCAAGGGAGAGAGCCGACAGATAGCAAGGCCCATTGTCACATTCCCACCCCAAAATGCCTTCAGGAATTCCTAGAAAAGTAAGCTGAGCCCAAAGTCTGTTTGTCTGAAAAGGTCACTGACTGCTTTGGGGCTCTCCATTCAGGTAGGATGTTCTCTCTTTTGTGAGCCTTAATTTCTTCTCCTGTAAATTTTTTTAACCCCTCACCTTCCATCTTGGAGTCAATACTATGTATTGGCTCCAAGGCAGAAGAGCGGTAAGAGCTAGGCAATGGGGGTCAAGTGACTTGCCCAGGGTCACACAGCTGGGAAGTGTCTGAGGTCAGATCTGAACCCAGGACATCCTGTCTCCAGGCCTGGCTCTCAATCCACTGCACCATCCAGATGCCCAGCCCACCTCTATAAAATTAGTGTTTCTTCCAGCTCTGCTGTGTATTCTGTTTTCAGAGGTGGCCATATTCCCAGGCTCTGACACAGGCCATGTTCTGGGATCCCCACCTCTCCCAGCTCCTGCAGAGTCTGCTTTCTGTGTTTTCCTCTATCCCTAACCCCATTTCCACCTGATCCTGAAAGTTCTGTGGTTGTCACTGGGCCTCCTCTTCCCATAGATTCCCTTTTCCCTCTGGACATCACATCTGTGAAGAAGGACCATGGTTTTCTGGACCAGGATTCCCTGCGTTCCCTCTGCAGGTAAGGCTAGTGGGAGGACAGGCCCTGGTTCCCACGGGGAACACACCTTAGCTTAGGGCTGCTGTGGGTGTCGATGCCAATGAGGGCCAGCTGGGTGAGTGCTGGTCCTTCTTATGCCTTGTTTGTAGGAGACTGATGACCCTGAACGCCTGCGCCTCGATGAAACTGGAGGTTCGCAGTCAGCGCAAACTGGTGAGATTGGGCTCCTGGCCTGGGGCCCCTAGCATGAGTCTCCTGGGGTATCCTGGCTGGGAGGGTGAGGGGAGGGATGGGAAGCAGCTCCCTTATCCAGGTAGCTGGGCAGGCTCTGTGAGCAGAGGATCCCAGGAGAAGAAGGCTCCATGTCTGAGGGAGCAGTGAGCCTCAGTGGGCCACAACCTGGGCAGTTTATCCATCATTGGCCCTAGTGAGCAGATCATTGAGTTGAGCCATCTCAACTCATTTTGCAGAGGATACTAAGCCCCTACAGGGGAAGGGACTTGCCCAAGGTCATGCTGGCAGTTGGAGGCTGTCAATCCATCCACAACATTCATTGAGTGCCAGGCACCATGCATCAGGACTAAAGCACCCAGGCCTCCTGACTTCCACTGCTTTTCCCAGTAAAACTCACAAAAGGGAATCCTTTACTCGATAGGGTCTTGTCTCCCTGAGAAATGATTTCCCAATCTCACCTTTGGGCATGGCAGAGGGGACCTTGTCCCCAGGGTGGCCCACTGAGCCAACTCCTGGCATCCTTTGCCCCAACTTTGTTTCAGCTTGTCTCTTCTTCTAAAAGTTTTTGAGGGAGGTCGGAGTCTTGGCGCCAAACTCCCTGGAGCCTTGGGAAGCAGGCCTGGGAGATGGGGGGGGTGCTAGTGGGGCTAGGTTTGACAGGGGAGGCCCATAGGGCTGAATCTGGCCTTCCCCTAACTCTTGGGGGTCTTGTGCAGAATGAAGACCCAGAGGAAGAAGACTTGTGTGCCATCAGCAACAATTGGACCTTTCAACGGGATAGTCGACGCTGGTCCCGCCTCGGCTCCCCAGAACTGGGGGTTTCCCCTGGAGCAGGCCTGTGGGCAGCTTCCAGCCACGAGAGCATTCTCACCAACATCAGTGCCACATCTCAGGCCAGCCAGGCTGGGAACATGGCTCGGGACACACTGGCTATAGTGGTGGCTCCCCCTCCAGAGCCTTCAGACCAGTCTGTGGCCCAGCTCGAGTCCCCCACATGGGCCCCCAGCCCTGGTTCCCTCCTCGGTCTGCCCCCAGATGTGGACGGCCCCCCGGATAAACCCAGAAAGCGCCGGACCCGAAGCTTTCTCCGGCACCTTGACTCTCTGCGGAGGAGGGAGAAGCCGGGAAGTCCTGAGGCTGGGCCAAGTACTCCCACCAAGGCTGCTGCCCCTGAGAAACTAGGGAAGGCTTTCTCGTTCCACAGTCGCCGTAGCTTCCTCTCGGCTGGCTTCTACTCTAAGAACCAGGCTCCAGACACTGAGGCTGAGGGGGCTGGGGCTCAATGCTCAGGGTCCACACGAGAGTCAAGATGGCAGCATCAGCAGGGACACTGGCAGGCCTGCTTAGTGCATGTGCCAGGAGACCACAAGCCAGGCACTTTCCCCCGATCTCTGTCCATTGAGAGCCTGTGCCCCAAGGAGGGGCATCGCCTGGTTGACTGGCAGAAGGCAGGGAGCTGGGGCCCAGAGAAGCGGCGGGGCTCATGCAGCTCCATGGACAGCCGCCTCAGCGTCTACGACAACATGCCTGAGCTAATGGGCAACGGGGAGAGGCCAAGGGACTTGGATCCTGAAGCCAACTGCTCCCAGCTTGATGACATCCTGCAGGACATGTGGGGCCTACAGAAGCATGTGGAGCTCTGGTCCCAGGCCGTGTGCCCAGACGGGGGACAGCCCAGACAGGAAGAAGAGGAAGAAGAGGAGGACACCGATTCGGCTGGAGAGCAGGCCTTCCCCTTTGGCATGCAACTGGAAGAAGAGCACTCCATGTCCGACATGGGCACTTCTGCCAGCGACTTTGACAGCACTGGAAACTCCCTGAATGAAACTGAGGAAACCGAAATCCGAGAACGCCGGGACTCTGGCGTGGGAGCTTCACTTACCAGGCCCTGCAGGTGAGTCACCTGAGGGACCATGGGTATGGGCTGGCACAGGGCAACAGAACGCAGAGGAGCAGAACTGGGGGGGCCCTTAGAACAAGGACGTGGCACGGCACAAGGGGAAGCAGCAATTGCATTGGCCACTCACCTCACTTCAGAGCTGTCACATTTGGTCATGTGGGTAGCCAGTGACACCCGAGCTGCAGTCTTAGCCAGAGACTCCAAACACTGAGGCCCTGGAGGAGGAGACGATCACCCCAGGCACAGAAAGTGCAGGGAGCCCCCTGAACCCTACCTGCCTCCCTTCTAGCTCTTGCTTCCCCCTTCCCCATTGCCACGTGGACCCTGTTGTCCCTTCATGGGCCCTTCTTGTGGCGCTTCGTTGGACGATAGGGGTAGGGAGAGCCAACTGGGACATCCCAGTGTGTCCAGCCTGGCTGGGACTAACTGGGGCTTGGAATAGCCACTGAAGAGTGGCCTCTGACGCCCTCTAGTGGCACCAGCCTAAATTGCCTATGTGGAGGCTCCCTTAGAATAGAGCGGGGAACTCTTGAGCCTAACTGGCTGAACCCTGGGAATTTAGGCTTGGGAACTGAAAGTGAGAAGCAGGTAGTGAGCCTCTAGCACTTTTACCCTATTGGAAAGTAGGGACTTAACATGGCAGATGGAGGCAGCACGTATATGGAAAGAGTCTGAGGAATGGGTTTACCTTTTCCTACCTGTAAGACCTTGGGTGCCTTCCTTCCCTCCCTGGGCCTCAGTTTCCTCCTCTGTGAAAATGAGAGAATTGGATTAGATCATCTCTGAGGTCCCCTCCAGCTCTAGATTGAGGATCTCATGTGTGCCCTTGGCTAAGTCCCTTCCCCTCCCTCCCTGGGCCTCAGTTTCCTCCTCTGTAAAAATGAGAGAATTGGATTAGATCATCTCTGAGGTCCCCTCCAGCTCTAGATTGAGGATCTCATGTGTGCCCTTGGCTAAGTCCCTTCCCCTCCCTCCCTGGGCCTCAATTTCCTCCTCTGTAAAAATGAGAGAATTGGATTAGATCATCTCTGAGGTCCCCTCCAGCTCTAGATTGAGGATCTCATGTGTGCCCTTGGATAAGTCCCTTCCCCTCCTTCCCTGGGCCTCAGTTTCCTCCTCTGTAAAAATGAGAAGATTGGACTAGATGCCCCCTACCCAGGGTAGTTTCCCACTCAAAGTCTAGGATGCTCATGATCTGACTGAAACATTATAGATGGGTCATCAAGGAAGTCTACACTGACCTTTGACCTCAGGGATGACAAACAACCTTTTCTAGCCAGGTCTCCAGTGTCCCCATCAGAGAAATGGCCAATAGCTGGCCCTAGGGGAAGTTTGGGCATCAGTTATTAAGTAGGTACCATGTGCCAGGCACTGGGGAGCCCCAGAACCACAGTCCCTGCCTTCAGAGTGCTCACACTCTTAAGAGGGAGGCAATGGGCAGAAGAAGCCTAAGATGACATGGCGCAAATGGGAGCCAATCCCAGAGGAACTGGGGAGGAATCCAGTGAGGCAGCACCCACCTCCAGCCCTGAGCCCTGCTTTTCTATCTCCCTGCCAGGAAACTCCGCTGGCACAGCTTCCAGAATTCCCACCGGCCTAGTCTCAACTCGGCTTCCCTCGAGCTTAACCGCCAGTCCGTGGCCCAGCTCAACCTCCTGCACAAGGGCTCCCTTCTACGGCTCACGGCCTTAATGGAGAAGTACTCTGTGCCCCACAAGCAGACCTGGGCCTGGTGAGCCTCAGGGAAGAGTCCCTGGTGGGGTGTGGGGGTAGAAGCAGCTCAGGAATGTTCTAAGTGCAATGATGCCCTCCTGGGGAGGCTGGGACCAAGGCACGTGCATGTGCCTTCAATATGGGCAAAGTGGGGAAGAGACTGACTGCATGCTGGCCCACTGAGGGGACAAGCTGAGCAAGGCAGCTCGTGCAGGCCCCCGTCCTCAGCTCTGGCTGGCCTCTGACTGGGGCCTCCCTCCCCTCACAGGGCAGTCCCCAAGTTCATGAAGAGGAGCAAGACTCCCAGCTACCAAGGCAAGAGCGTCTTTGGAGTGCCCCTCCTGATTCACATGCAGAGAACAGGCCAGCCGTTGCCTCAGAGCATTCAGCAGGCCATGCGCTATCTCCGCAGCCAGTGCCTGGACCAGGTGAGGCCTTCCCCCCCCACCCCCAGACAGGTGGCTGTTGCCCTCTGTCTGTCTGGGAATGGAGTTAGCCAAGTGTAAGGGAAGGCCCTGTCAGGGAGGCCCGGTAGTAGGACTGTTTGTTCCTCACTGAACATTCTAGGCTCAATTCCAGGGGACAACTGAGGCAGAGACAAGGCCCTTCTTTCCTTGGGGCTGCTCCAGCCTCAAGTGCCCTCTGGTGCCCCCAGCTTGGGATGCCCATAACTCTTCCTGCTCCTTACTGGCTGATCTCAAAATCTATTTTCTTCCCCACTTCTCTCTTCTCCTGAGTTCACAGAGGTCTAGGCCTGTTTGGAGTTTGGCCCCTTCCTTCCCTTTGCCTCCATTTCCCTGCCCCACCCCCCCTCACAGGCTTCCACTTTTCTTATGTACAGCCCCCTCGTTAGGTTCTTTTCCTCCCTCATCCCTCATCTCCCATGAGGCAGCTGGACCTGGGCTCCCTGCTGTACCCCTAGCCTGACCCGGTAGGATGGGGCAGCCCCATCAGCCTGAAAGAGGGGCTTTTAGACCTGCCCAGAGCGGTTGAGGGGAAGTGAAGCAAAGACCTGCCACCTGCCACCTGCCTCCAGCACCCTGGACTGATGGCAGGGGAAGGAGTCTTCCTCACCACCTATCCCGTCTCCTTGTGGGGCCAGGTGGGCATTTTCCGCAAGTCCGGAGTGAAGTCCCGGATCCAGACCCTGCGACAGATGAACGAGGCATCACCAGAGCATGTTGTCTATGAAGGCCAGTCAGCCTATGATGTGGCGGACCTGCTGAAGCAGTACTTTAGGGACCTCCCAGAGCCCATCTTTACCAGCAAACTGACCACAACCTTCCTACGCCTCTACCAGTGTGAGTGAGCCTGTCTTGACTTACTGTCAGGGACCAGGCTTCAGCCTGCCTGAGCTGCACTTGCCCGTGTGCCCTTGGCCAAGGGACTTGCCTCCTTCCTCACCTGAAAAATGGGAGCATACTCCTAACAGACAGGGTGTATTTACGGATGGGAAAGCTGGAGCTTAGAGGAGAAGTGATTTGTCGGGGATCTCATATAAAGGGGAGAATGGACTGGGAAGAGCCCGTTTGATGGGCGTCCAGGTGAGGCACTGCAGAGGATCAGCCAGCGCCATATATACAGCCTGGCCCAGAGAGTCCAGAAGCCCTGGACTCAAAGCTCATATCTGCCCTCCATTTCCTCATCTGAGAAATGAAGAAGGGAATGCTAGGTGGTTCAGTGGATAGAGATCCAGGCCTCGAGTTGGGTGGCTGCCCCAGTTTTAATCTGGTGTCAGCTGGGTGACCCTAGGTGAGTCACTTCACTCCAATTGCCTCGCCCTTACTGCTCTTCTGCATAGTTATCAATTCTAAGACAGAAGGTAAGACTTTAATGTATGGTGTAGTAGAAGGAGAGCCAGGTTTGGGGTCAGAACTACTTCCTCTTCCTGGACCTCAGTCTTCTCCTCTATACAATGGGCAGGTCCCTTCCAGCTCCAGACCTCTGCCTAACTTGACTAGATGAATTCTAAGGACCCTTCCAGCTTCAGCCTGTGCTTCAGTGAGCACAGAGGGTGTGGCCCCTAGGGGAAGGACCAGGGACTTTGGAGAGTCACTTGCCCCCCTTTTCCCCTATCTCAGCAGTTGTCCCAAAGGACCAGCAGCTATCGGCTGCTCAGGCAGCCGTTGTTCTTCTTCCTGATGAGAACCGGGAGGTACTCCAGACATTGCTTTACTTCTTGAGTGACATTGCGGCTGCCCAAGAGAACCAGATGACTGCCGGCAACCTAGCCGTCTGCCTGGCACCCTCCATCTTCCACCTCAACGTCTCCAAGGACAGCACTTCGCCCAGGTTGGGCCTTGGAGGGTGGGGTCGGGTGGAGAATAGAGTTGGGGGGAGGAGTGAAGGAGTGGCAAACAGGTGGCAATGTGCCCAGGATGAATGGTTACATATGGGGATAAGGAGCTCGCAGGTCAGGGAAGTTGGGCCATACACACTCACCAGATGGAACCATTTGTCCAACCTGACAATTGAGTTCCAAACCCAAGTTGAAGCCCCCAGAGTAGGGGTGAAGGATGCTCCTCCGGGTAAGAATGAGGGCATTGTCAGGGAAGACAATTGGATAGGAGAAGCAAAGGCTGAGGCTAGCTGGTTCTCTGGGACTGGGTGAATTTGCCCTCCTTGGTCACCACAGCCCAGCCCAGCTGAACTGAATGGATTAGGGGACCCCAGGGAAGAGGGGTAGTCATGGTGAGGAATAAGGGAGAGCTGGGACAGGGCAGATGGCAAGATGGCCAAGGTAGCTGGTATGTTCAGAGTAGGAGGATTGGGGGGGGAGAAAGGAAGGGGACCAGGTGTGTGTGGTGTGTGTGTGGGGTGGAGAGAGGCAGGTACTCAGATTTGGCAGTGGAGCCATGCTCTAAGGGCAGTGATGATAAACCTTTTAGAGACAGTGTGCCCAAACTGCCACCTCTGAGCCCCCCACATTACCCCAGACAGGGGAGAGAGGAAATGCTTGCACTGTGATGCTGAGAAGAGGGGTGAGACATGTGAAAAAATGTTCTCAGGTGCATGTGGAAAGGGGGAAGGCAGCAGCCCCCTCCAGCACACAGAGGCATGTGTGCCATGGGTTCACCAACACAGCTCTAAGGGATCTTAAGCCTGACCTAGAAAGGAATCAGCTGTAATTCCCCAACTCACCATAAGAGGTCAGGTTGGCTACCTATGACATCTATACCCAGTGCCTGGATATCTCACAGCAGATTTGGGGAGGAGATAGGGTTCTACAGACACCCCAGAGCAGACTATTTAACTCATCCTTTTTTTTTTAATTTAACTTTTGTTGTCATACAAAACCCACTTCCATATTGATCACTGTTGTAAGAACAAACTCATACACAACCAAACCCCCCAGATAAAACCCTAAATACACTGATGGGAAAGAGGACTCCAGCAGCTCTTTCTCTGGAGGTGGAGAGCCTTCCCCACCAGAAGTCCTTCAGGATTGTCCCAGATCATTGCATTGCTGGGAGTAGCTATGTCTTTCACAGTAGATCATCAGACAATAAACAATGCTGTTACTGTATACAATGTTTTCCTGGTTCTTCTAATATCGCTCATGCATCAGTTTATGTAGTTTTTCTAGCTTTTTCAGAAATCATTTTGCTTATCATCATTTCTTATAGGACAATAGTATTCTATCACCAACATCTGACTCATCCTTACTGGGGGATCTTGGCCAAAGCCTTCTCAGAGCCTCAACTTCCTCATCTGTAAAATGAGAATGATGTACTTGCCTTCCTCAGAGGGCTAGGGAGAGCTAAGAACTATTATTGATTTCTTTGTTAATTTGTTTATCTACTCATTTACCTAATCATTCATTTGTTTATTTGGGTCACTCCTCTTTCTGATTGAATAAACTCCCTTCCCCAGCACAGATCTCTACCTGTTCTACAATTAGGGTTTTAGAGTTGTCTTGAAAATAGAGAGGAAGTGACTTACTCAGGGTCAGCCAGGCAGCCAGTCGAGGTAGGACTTCTCACCTAGGAGCTAGCTCTTTGTCCTCTATCTCATACTGCCTCCCTGCCACTCTGATCACACAATCACTGTTATTGTTAATATGATACATTTTGCATCTCTGAGGAGAAAGATGGAGCTGGGGAAGGGGGAGGTGGTTTGCATTGGAGCTAAGGGGTCAGGCTTCGAGGTGACGGGAAGACAGCAGGGCAGTGGCAGTCCAGGAGCTGGACTTCCCACAGGCCAGAAGCCTTAGCCAGTTTCTCATGTATTCCCTGCCTCCAGAGTCATTCCCAGACGTGGCCAATTAGGGAAGCCGGCCCCAAGAGACCTGAGTGAGAACATGGCTGCTACCCAGGGCTTGTCCCACATGATCACTGACTGTAAGAAACTCTTCCAGGTGAGACCAGCCTCTGCGACCTTGGGTTCCAGAAGGGAGAAGGAAGCTCTCATGGCAGATAGTGGCAGAGCTGGAATGTTCCCACATTCATACTAGAGTTATATGATCCTAGGCAAGGAGAGCGGCACCTCTTTAAGCCTCCATTTCCTCATCTATGAAATGGTCCATTATCCTCATATTACTCATCTCAGTGCTGATTGAGGAAAGTATTTTATAGATCTTAGTGCTAGAGCACTAGAATTATTGTCTCATTTGTGTGTACTTGTGTGGAGCCACATATATGCCTCCCACACTCCCTGTATGTGTTATCTCCCTGGATCCCTGTCCAACTTCTTTCCTGAGCATCCTCACTCTCCACCCTTCCCTTTTCCAGAGTCTTTTTGGTTCTCAGACTGGAGAGAAAGCCCTCAAGGGAAGAGCTCTTGACCAAAAAAGGGATAGAGAGGATTACAGGAGATAAAAGGGACACCTTTGACAATGTAGAATTGAAAAGTTTTTGTACAAACAAAATCAATGCACTTAGAAGAGAAACAAAGAATGGGAGGGGGGCAAACCTTTGCAGCGGATTTGATAAAGGTGGTCTGATATATCAGAACAAGAGCCATTCCCCATTAGATAAATGGTCATATGATATAAATAGCCAGTTCTCCAAAGAGAGAGGATGCTCCCTCAAACAGTGCTGCGAGTGCTTCCTACTCCCAAGAGAGGGGACCCTTTCTTGGCTACTCTGATTCCTACCCTTGTGGCATTCCTCAGGTTTTCTTTTTCCCTCTCTTCACCAAGCTGAGCTACCAGAGTGGTTGTGGGATCCACTAATGTTTTGGCCCTCCTCAGGTGCCCCAGGACATGATGCTGCAGCTGTGTAACTCGTATGTGGTATCCAAGCCCAGCTCCCCTCCCCTGGCACTAGCTGAGCTTCGGGGCAAGCCTGGGGACTACCTGGAGGAGAGTGCTCAGAGCTTGCTGCAGGAGGCTGCCGAGAGATTCAAGGGCTGGCTGAACGTACCTGGACCACAGCACACGGAGCTAGCCAGCAAGAAGGTTAGTGTATTAGCAATGGTGCCAACAGGGGCAGGGAAGGAAAGACTTGAAAGACTGGTCCGGGCTACCCTATCAGTGAACCTGTTATTGCAACCCCAGGGACACCACCACAACAAACAATAATGACAAGGATAGGACCTGGTCCTGCTATTTCAGTTTTATTCATATATCCACCAGTGCAGGTCAGCACCTTCTCTGGAACCTTTAGTCTTTTTTTTAACCTCTTGCCTTCCATCTTAGAATTGGTTCCAAGGCAGAAGAGTGGTAAGGGCTAGGCAATGGGGTTAAGGGACTTGGCCAGGGTCACCCAGTTAGGACATGATCAAGGCCAAATTTGAACCCAGGACCTCTAGGCCTGGCTCTCAATCCACTGAAGCACCTAGTTGCCCCTGGTATTTGTAGTTTTTAAGAGTTGCTTGGAGCACCAAGAGGGTAAATGACTTATCCACAGGCACTATGTGCAAAGAGTGGGACTTAAACCCAAGACTTCCTGACTTTAGAGGTTGGCTCTCTATCCAGCATGTCACTGATAATAATAATAATTATAATAAGCTTTTCTCCAGTGCTTTAGGCTTTGCTAATTACTATACATATACTTGTGTTATCTCATTTGTTTCTTTCCACTTTGTGGGGTAGATGCTTGTTATTATTCTCATTTCACAGATATGGAAACTGAGGCTAAGAAAAGCCAGTGACTTACTTAGGGCCCCACAGCTAGTAAGTGTCCTAGGTAGGATTCAAACTCAGATCTTCCTTACTCTCAAGTCCTGTACTTTCTCCATCAGCCCCCAAGAAATCAGCCAGTGGGGATAAGAGAACAAATGGTGTCTCTACCCCAACATAGAATTCCAGGTCCAAAAGATGTTAGAGAGCATAGAATCATCTAAGCCACTCATTCTGTAGGGGAGGAAACTGAGGCCTGGGGAAGGGGAAGATCCAGGTCCTACAAGTTAGGACATAAAGTGTCCTGAGTATGTGTCGGAGCCTCGGGGGGGGGGGAGCTGGAAGAGAAGGAGCAACTGGGAGAGGCGGCAGAGAGTTGGCTTGGGAGAGAGATCCATAGGAGAACATGGGTTGGGGACCACTGTGGGATGGGCTGAGGTGTGTCTCTTCCGCCCCAGGTAGGTGGGTGTTGGGAGCTGAGCCCTGGAGAGGGGAGGGAGAGCATTGTGACTCCTCAGAGTCTCCCCCTAGGTCCGGGATGGGCACCCCCTGCGCCTGTGGAAAGTGACAACGGAGGTGGCAGCCCCACCCATGGCCGTTCTGCACCGGGTGTTACGGGAAAGGGCCATGTGGGATGAAGACCTGCTGCGGGCTCATGTGCTGGAGTCCCTGGGCCCTGGGGTAGACGTCTACCACTATGTCACAGACAGCATGGCCCCTCAGCCCTCCCGAGATTTCGTGGTGCTCCGGTGAGCTGCCCACCTGTGGGACAGGGGGGGTGGGGAGCCATCCGGGCTGCCTTTGGCTCATAGCGCTTTCTTCCCTCAGGATGTGGCGCTCAGACCTACCCCGAGGGGGATGCCTGCTTGTTTCGCAGTCTCTGGAGCCTGAGGAGCCAGTCCCAGAGTCCGGAGTCCGAGCTGTGCTGCTCACTTCTCAGTACCTCATAGAACCCTATGGCCCAGGGCACTCCCGGCTCATCCACATTTGCAGGGCCGACCTCCGGTAAGAGTCTCCCCTGGCCTGGGATCCTCCAGCTCCCCTCCCCGGACCCCAACTTGCCCCCTCCTCTGCCTGGGTGCCCCAAACAAAGCATCCCGGGGAGGGGCTGGAACAGTCTGCCTGCTTAGACTTGCTGCTCTTATTTCTTTCCCCAGGGGCCATTCTCCTGACTGGTATAACAAAGTGTTTGGGCACCTCTGTGCCATGGAGGTGGCAAGGATCCGAGACTCCTTCGCCACCATGCGGCCCATCCCTGAGACGAAGCTGTGAACAGGTGGGGCCAGGCAGGGCTCAGGGCTGCTCTCATCTGGGCTTTCCCAGCATAGCTAGCTGAAGAGAGCAGCCAGACGTGAGCCCTAGACTGTGCCTCCCAAGGACCTTGCCACTCAGTGCAGTCTGTGTGTGACTTGGTCCCCTCCTTTCCTCTCCCCCTGAACCCCACCACCCCTGTTCTCCCAACACCCCCAACTGCCTCATCCTGAGGTTCTGAGAATGGATGGGCTGGAGGAACCATGGCAACCACGGAGTGCTTGAGCCAACCTTCTCCCTACTTACCAGCCAGAGAAGCCCAGGCACCTAGCAGGGAGCCCCCACCCCCACCCCCATCAGCAGACTGCAGGGATGGGGTGGGGGAGGGCGTGGGCTCCTTTATCTCAACCGATACACTGCAAGCAAATGAGCAGGCTCAAGAAGGCCTTGAGAGTCCCAAGGTCTCTCCCTGGTGGGCAACCTAACAATCCCAGAATGCTTGGAAAGGTTGGGGGTGAAGCTCTCTGCAGCCTTTTCCCCCCCACCAGCACTCTAGAGTACAGTGCTCACACCCTATGCCCTGGGGGTTTCTTCTGCCTGCTCTCCTGGGACCTGATTGGGCAAATGGGGAGTGAGCAGGATGTCTCCTCCTAGAACAGAGCCAGCGTATTTGGCCAGTGCTTGCCTGGCCTCTGGAGCCCACCATCTTGTGAGACCACCCATCTAGAGTCCAGCTTGTGTGCAAGGTTTTCCTTGACAGGAAGTTAAAATCAAGAGGCAGAAGAGCAGGGCTATAGCAAGGCAGAAAATAAGGACTTAGGCCTTACAGCCAGGAAGGCCCAAGTTCAAGTTCCTGTCTCTGGTCTGGCTGGATGACCCTGGGCAAGTCACTTAATCTCTCAAGCAGATCAGAATAGATGTGAATCTGCCTTGGTGGAAGAACTCTTCTCCAGGCCCTTCCTAGGGACCTCACAGATCTAGGGCCTGTCCTCTGGTCCCAGTGATCTTGTCACGAGGCTTCTAAAGTGCCTCCTAAAGTGCCAATGTAGCTTAAGATGAGCCATGGTACCCGGGCTGAACTGCCCAGCCCCAAATCGCTGCCTGACGTGGCAGCAGCTCATTCCACTCGCCACTCCAGTGTCTTGGAGGAAGCCCATAGCTAGAAAACAAGAGCCAACTTTCTATTCCTTAGCCAAAGCAGAAGAGGAGAAAACACAAACCCCTGTGCCTCCCCCCGCCCCAGGCCCCCACTCCAGCTGATTGTAGCGTGCTAGTATTCCCAGAATCCCAAGTGGTAGTGTGATCTCCCAAGTAGCCAGACAAACCAGCTTAGCCAGCCAGCCTTGACTGGGCGAATCAGCTGGGACTTACTTTGTCCTGTTTCACCAAATAAATCTCCAAGCTTGTTAGTGCTAGAAAGGGCCTTGGGGGTCGCCTGGTCCAGTCCCCCTTTCCCAGATGGGGGAGCGGGCCTTCCCAAGGTCAGAAATAGCTAGTTAGGGGCAGAGCTGGGGCTCGAACTCAGGTCTCCCAAGTCTCAGGCCATTGCTCTTTCTTGCCTCTCTTTTGATCACTCTTGTCTATCTGTCGTTTCAAATCCCAAGCCTTGGGTTTTGCTGCCTTTTTTGTAGAAGTAATTGGGATGGGGGGAGCGGGGAGGTGGGAGGGGACATAGCTGTTAATCAAATTCCAATTTTTAAGCCTGTCTCTTTTGTACCTATAAATACTGTACAGTCGGGATATATATTAATATATACATATGTATATGCATATCTATATACATATATACATGGACATATTGTGAATATATATCACGATATGGATTTGTGGTCTTGGGGGGGAGCAGTGGCATGAGGTGCTTCAGACGGTATGTGAGAGACTGGACAGGCAGGTATGGGGAGTGCAAAGACCCTTTATCCAGCAAATAAAGTATTACTGAGCATTATTCCTGTGTGGTTGTTGTGTGGGGCAAGGGAAGGGAAGGGGCCAAAGATGGCGCCAACAATTGGGGTCAAGAAGTTGTCCCAGCCCCTGTTGGAATGGGCTGTGGGCAGGCATGTAGTGGAGGCCCCCTCGGTGTGTCTGCCCAGTCTATGCTGAAGTCAAGAGGACAAGGCCTGGGCCAGCCAGCGTGTCCATGGGCGGGCAGGCTGCCCTCCTGGGGAGAAGAGATGGGTGGGGACAGCTTGTGGACTACGGTGGCCCATGGGCACTTGAGTGAGATTTGGTGGAGAAAAGGCTGAGACTTGGAAGGGTTCTCAGGGTGCTTTCAGCTTTCACTGCTACTAAGCCACCATCTTGGATTGTTGATTGGGATGGTGGAGCCAAGGACTCCCCTTTCCTGTTAGGGCTTTTTCAGCTTCCCCTAACCTCAGGGCAGCTGAGATGGGGAGGTTCTTCTTCCCATGCACATTCTTTCTACCGTTGTCCGTTTGTCTCGTGAACTCGGCTCCTGTGCCCGTTTCTGGCATCACTTAAACCTCTGGCCTGCTACTTAGGGCAAGCACTCTTGTCTGAATCATAAGACGCTAGAAATGATTAAACAGACAACACAAGACACAACAAGGTCATTGAAGGGGAAATGAGAAATGAGCAAGCCCAGTTGGGGCCCCTCTTTACTTGCATTCTGGAGGTTTGGGTTGACACTCAGGACATTATCCCAGGCCAAGGCTAAACTGGCCTCCACTCCAGTGAGTGAGTGGCCTCACCACTCTCTAGATCAGTGGTGGTGGACATTTTTGAGACAGAGTTCTGGGCCCTGCTCCTGCCCTATCCCCCACTCCCCCACCAGACTGAGTGCCATGCCCACCCTCCCCTAGAGAACATGTGCCATGCCTCCTCCCATGAATGCAGGTGCACCCTACCCACCCTTACCCCAGACAGGGGAGGGAGGAAGCGCTCCCATTGGGCTGCTGGGTGGAGGGGTGGGGAAAGTGAGGAATGTCCTGAGCTAGTATAGAGAGGTGGAGGGGAGTGGCCTGAGCTCTGCTCCCCTCCAGCTCTGCCATCTGTGAACCACCCACCTTACCCCCTTGTGTGCTCCCATTGGACTGCTGGGCAGAGGGGCCGGGGATGGGGAAAATGTTCTCAGGCATGATGGAGTGGGGGGAGGGGTGGCAGCTGAGTGCTCACAGAGAGTTTTCTGCTTGCCATCTTTGGCACCTGTGCCATAAGTTTTCTATCACTGTTCTAGATTCTGTAGATACACCTTCTTAGACCCAGTTATATCCTGTAGAACTACCTGGGCCAGGTCCCAGTTAGATTTTCTTATTCCTTCCTAGTCTTCAAGGACCAATCTTTCCTGTGTTCCATATTCCTGTTCCCATGCTTCCCACCATCCTAGGTCCAGAAAGGAATCTAGCTGGAGGGTATTGAGAATGGAGGAGGCCCCTCTGTCCCCATGTCTACTGAAGGGATCACATATGGAAAAAACAAAAAGAAATGAGGTGGCTACAAAATGGTACTTGGGGAGAGGGAAGGGGGGAGGAGGATGGACCTGAACAGAAACCCTGGCACTCTAGGAAGACCTAAGGCCTCCCCAGAAGGAAAGTAGGCCAGCCAATAGAAGATGGCAACAAAGAGACTGAGGAAGAATCTGGGGAATAAAGACTTCTTTGGAGAAAGCACAGGGCTTAAAGGGGATTCCATGAAGATGTTGAAGTCTAGAATACATGGGGTAGGTCAATATTTCCTAAAAGGCATGGCCATCATTCAGAGGAAGAAAGGATTTCCTAAGCACCTACTATGTGCCAGGCACTTTTAGAAATATTTCATTCTCACAACAATCTGAGCAAATATCATTAGTTACCATTTTCCAGATGAGGAGCTGAGGCAAGTGGTGACTTTTCCTACTGTCAGGTGGGATTTGAAGTCAGGTCTTTCTCATTCCAAGCCTGAGGTTCTGTGGCACAACTGTGGCTTTGGGGACTTCAATTCAACTGTAGAAGGTACTGGAGACAATGATTTCCAGGAGTCCTAATTCCTACTCCTCTTACACACCCATCTGTCTCAAAAGGTTTCAGCTCTCCCTTCCAAGACTAGAAGGGAGCCATCTCATCAGGTACTGTCTCACTTAAGGGCAATGCTGTCTTCAGGAATCTACCACCCAACATATTCATTCATTCATTCATTCATTCATTCATAAAACGCATCAGAATTTTATTGCTTGAAGAATCCGGCATACAAAAGCATGAGAATGTCTAAAGGAAAAGTCACTAGATTTCAAGCAATAAAATATAACAGATACAGTAAAATAATAACCTGAACTCTGCACAAGAAAAAAAAGAAAGTGTGCAAAATGTCATCTAAGTTAAAAAGATTCACTTAAAATTGAAAGTGTAAGGATGTTACAGTACAAATTAGAAGACCCAACACTGCATATTAACATATGCTCTCAATAAACTTACTCCCTTTGGTACTTATTGAAACCCTTTAAAATAAAGTTTCTTGCTCAGATATTGTCCAACATACTTCATAAAATAATTTCAACTAAAACACTCGAGTGGTGTTGGAGGGGCAGCTAGGTGACTCAGTGGAGAGAGAAAGCCTGGAGATGGGAGGTTCTAGTTTCAAATTTGGCCTCAGATACACTCAAGCTCTTGTGACCCTGGGTAAGTCACTTAACTCCCATTGCCTAGTCCTGCCTTGGAACTGATACACGGCATTTATTCTAAGACAGAAGGTGAGGATTTTTTAAAAAAACTAATCTGAGACTGAGAACTGGAAGAGATCATGGAGGCCATCTATTCTAATCCCCACAGTCAGTGAACAAACATTTATTAAACACTTACTCTGTGCCAGGTGCTGTGCTAAGTGCAACAATGTCAAGAATCAGTCCCCGACCTCAAGGAGCGTATGGTCTAATGAGGAAGATAGACATAATTAGGTACATACAGGATACCACACAGTAGGTAGCCTGGGGGTGGGGGGGATAGACCCCAGCAGCTTGAGGGACTAGGAAAAGTCTCCTTCAGGAAGTGGGATTTGAAGTGAATCTTGAAGAAAGCCACCAATGATCTCATTGGGTCCCATGGGTTCAATTCAACGATCATACCTATGCAGATGATTGTCCACTATTGAGACTGAACTTCCCATCTCATTTCCAACTACCACTTGGACAACTCCAACCAAATGTTTGAACCTCAACATGGCCAAAACAATTCATGATCTTTCCCCCAAATCCTCTCCTCTTCTGAACTAGTATCAAGGGTGCCACTATCCTCTCAGTCACCCAGGCTCATACCTCATGTTACCTTGAGCACCCGGCTCTTACTCTCGCCACACATCCAATCTGCTTTCAAGTCTTATATCATCGACCTCCATGTTTCTTTTTATATGTCCTCTCTCCACTCACAGAGCTGCCATTTCTGGTTCAGACAGGCCTTCAGCACTTCATAGCTGGCCTGTAGAAGCAGACTTCTGGTTGACCTCCTTGCCACCAGACTCTCCTCACTTCAGTAGAGACTCCACTCAACTGTCAAAATGATACTTGATTTTAATTAATATCCAGTAACTCCAAGTATTATATTTTATAAGATTTATTAGTAATCACTTGAAGTAGAAGAAATAGACATACAAAGTATGACCACGTGAATAAAATTCTCCTGCCTGGCTCTAACCCAACCTCCACAAGCTGCGTTCCTGGGAAAAGAGAGTGAGAGGAGCAGCATTACCTCAAAATATATTTTCCCTACATTAGTACGTAGGTAGTATACACAAGTGGGATGCTGGGAAAGAGAGTCTTGGGGAGTAATTCTAATTATACAGTGACCTTTGTAAAGCACTCTACTGACCATGTCACCCTCATTCCATAAATTCCAGTGGCTCCCTATTACCTTCAGGATCAAATATCAAATCCTTTGCTTGGCTTTGAAAGCCCTTCATAACCTGGCCTCTTCCTACTTAAAACAACAACAACAACAACAACAACAACAACCCTCCCCTTCTATCTTAGAATAAATATCAAGTATCTGCTCCAAGGCAGAAGAGCAGGAAGGGCTAGGTAATTGGGGTTAGGTGACTTGTCCAGGGTCACATAGCTAGGAAGTATCTGAGGTCAGATTTGAACCCAGGACCTCCTGTCTCTAGGCCTGACTCTCCATCCACTGAGTCACCTCACTTCCCCCTCTGTCTACCTTCTCTTGTGAAAGTAGGCAAAGGGATGAGGGTGGCTTTCTCAAATAATATTCTACAACAGACAGCCTTTTACAATTGCACAACTGACTGAAAGAGGCAGAGAATGAATAAAGATTCCATTTTGCTAATTGTTGTCTCTAAAAGATCATTTGATTTGATAAAGCCAAACACCCCCTTAAAAAGCAGTCTGCTAACAAATTGTTTCCCAGGCATATGTTCAAATCATATACAACAGCTGGTGGTGGGTGGTGAGTGGTGGACATGGTAGTAAATTCAATCACTCCAGCTTCATTTCCCCCTTTATAAACCCTCGCCTTCTGTCTTAGAACCAGTACTGTGTATCGGTTCCAGGACAGAAGAGCAGTAAGCGCTAGGCAGTGGGGGTGAGTGACTTGCCCAGGGCCACACAGTCAGGAAGTGTCTGAGGCCAGATTGGAACCCAGGACCTCCCATCTCTAGACCTGGAGCTCTATCCACTGAGCCACCAGCTGTGCCCCTCATTCACTTTCTATTCATTTACTATTTATCTTTTATGTCCTGATTTTGTTATGTAGTCTCTATCATTATAGAGCACTCCTTCAGGACAGGAGTGTATTGGACAGATTGGCATATTGTAAGCGATTAATAAAAGCATATTGGTTGGTCAATTGATGCTATTGCAACAGTCACAGACTATGGTTTCAAGAGACAATTATTCAAACATCTAAAAGGGAGGGGTGTTGTAGTATGCTATTTTACCACTAGGTGGCAATCTGGTCACACAAGAATGGCCCACCAACTCCTCCCTCCCTTGTCTCTTAGCAGCTAGGTGGCGCTGCAGTTGCTAAAACAACAGTGTCTGGAGTCAAGAAGATTTCTCTCCCTGATTTCAAAATTGTCCTCACTTACTAGCTGTGTGACCCTGAGTAAGTCATTTCAACCTGTTTCCTCAACTGCAAAATGAGCTGGACAAGGAAATGGCAAACCACCCTAGAATATTTGCCCCCAAAAACCTCAGATGGAATCATGAAGTGTTGGATATGACTGAAAACCTGCAATTCTGCAGCCTCCTCCCCATTTAGACTCTTTTCTGAATCTACTTGTGAAAAGAAGGCCCTTGGGTTCAGTAGACCACCAGCAAAAGACCTTAAATGTACCTTCAAGTTAGCAAAATATGAAATCTCTCTCATCTCGATTCTCCTTGGCTCCTTCTCAATCGCAACCTTCAAAGACTTCCAGGCTAAGATGGCTGCAGAGTAGATGCAAGGGCCTTTCTCTCCTTACCATGTACTGATATAAAGAGCCTCAAAAGGACCAAAACCAAAATCAGAGAAGTGAAAGGGCTCTTCCATAGGGCTCAGTCCTGAAGGTAGGCAGGGTTTGGGCATTCCTATGCTATGAGGGGGTAAAATTACTCCTACCAAAGTGAGAGCTGATCACACCCCCCCACATTAACCTATGGTGCCAGAGTCAGAGTAAGGGATAGGGTAATCATTAGGTTCTTGGAGGGCTGACTGAGGACACCACAGACTTACCCCTAAGAGCAGTGAGACTTGGGACCCAGGAGACTGAGGAACATGGAGATTGGGCAAAGAGGGGCTGCACAAAGCAGATGCAAGGGGACCCAAAAAATAGCCTCAGTCCAAAAACCGATCTGTAGCTTGATACAAAGACCTGCCTACCTTTTCACTCAGACTTCTGACTGGGAAGGGAAGAAAAAACTAACACAACAATGGTCACCAATACCCAAGAACTGCAATCTTCAACTACCAAAAAATAAATAAGAAAAAAACCTTGACCCTCAATAATTTATATGGAGAAAAACACCAGACTACAGAGGAGACAGCAGAGGACGACAAACAAGCAAACACATCCAAACCTTCCAAAAAATGGAAATTGGTCACAAGCTCTTGAAGAGCTCAGATTTGAGATTATGAACCAAGTGAGAAAGATAGAAGAAAGTTGGCAAGAAAAGTGAGAAATAGTTCAAAAAGAAAATAACAGTTTAAAAGACAGAAACTCCCAATTAGAAAAAGAAGCCCAGAAATCAAATGAAATGATAAGCAAATTGGAGACCAAAATTAAACAGCTGGAAGCCATGAAAAGCAGGACAGACCAAACTGAATAGGAAAATTACAAGATCATAGCAGAAAACCAGCCTTTAAAGATCAGAATTGGGCAAGTAGAAGCTAATGATCTCACAAGACAGCAAGAATTAATATAGCAAAGTCAAAAGAATGACAAAATAGAAGGAAACATAAAATATCTCACTGAGAAAATTGATGACCTTGAAAACAAATCTAGAAGAGACAATTTGAGAATCATTGGTCTACCTGAAAACCCATAAATAAACAGAAACCTTGACATCATACATCCAAGAAAACTGCCCTGATATTCTTGAACAAGAAGTCAAAATAGACGTTGAAAGAGTCCATAGATCACCCTCTACATTAAATACTCAAAAGACAACCCCCAGGAATATAATTGCCAATTCAAGAGCTTCCAAGCTAAGGAAAATATATTGCAAGAAGGCAGAAAGAGACAATTCAGATATCAAGGAACACCAATCAGGATGATACAGCATCTAGCAGCCTCCATACTAACAGACCACAAGGTTTGGAATATGATATTCAGAAAGGCAAGAGAATTGGGCCTACAACCAAGGATCACCTACTCATCAAAACTGACTATATACTTCCAGGGGAAAGTATTGGCATTCAACAAAATAGAAGAGCTCCAAGTATTTGTAAAGAAAAGACCAGAACTAAACAGAAAATTTGATGTTCAAATACAAAACTCAAGAGAAACATGAAAAGGTAAACAAGAAAGAGAGAGGAAAAATATTTTTAAGGCTTCAGTAAGTTCAAATTGTTTATACTCCTATATGGAAAAATGATTTTTGTAACTCTCAAAAAGTGTATTCACTATCATATTAATTAGAAGAATTATTCATAGGTAGAGGTTAGTGTACTAAGTGGTTTAAGCTGATATGTAAAAAAGAAAAGAGAGGAATAGAAGATGGCACCAAGAGAAACTTGAAGGAATAAGAAAAATAGAATAAATTATACCACATAAAGAGGTACATGGGATGGGGAGAGGAAGAATACTATTATAAGAAGGAAAGGAAGAGAGTGCTAATAGGTAATACTTAAACCTTACTCTCAGTGGAATCAACTCTGAGAGAGAAGAGCATCTAGATCCACTGGGGTATTGAATTCTGTCTTATCCCACAAGGAAGTTGACAGGGGAAAACCAAGGCAGGGAGTACCAGAAGGGAGGGAAAGAGAGGGGAGAAGGAATTTAATAGACCCTAAAGAAAAATAAGAGGGGAATAAGAAGGAGAAAAATAAATAGGGACAAAAAGGAATACACCTTCTTCTCAGCAGCACGTGGTTCATTCACATAGATTGACCATGTACTAGACCATAAAAACATGTCAAGCAAATGCAAAAGAGCAGAAATAATAAATGCAACCTTTTCAGATCATGATACAATAAAAATAATAATTAGTAAGGGTAAATGGAGAAGCAAATTAAAAAAAATAATTGGAAATTAAATAATGATTCTCGGTCACAACCTCCAACTAAGAGACTTGGACAAGTCACCATTTCTCCAATCAGAATCTGCTAATTATGGAGCTGGAAGGGACCACAAAGGCCATCTGGTACTCTAATTTTACAGAGAAAGAAACTGTGGTTCAGGGATGGAAAGTAACTTGTCCAAGGATACACATAGGATCCTAGATCAGAGCTGGAAGAGACCTCAGTGACCACTTAGTCCAATTCTTTTTTTCAGTGGAGGAAACTGAGGCCCATCAATGTCACACATTATGGTATCCCAGTTCTAGAGCTCTTAGCATCCTCAGAAGGCATCTAGTACAGGGGCAGCTGGGTGGTTCAGTGGATAGAGGACTTACCTGGAGATGGGAGGTCCTGGGTTCTAATCTGGCCTCAGACACTTCCTAGATGGGTGACCCTGAGCAAGTCACTTAACCACCATTGCCCAGCCCTTACTGCTCTTCTGCCTTGGAACCACTACTTAGTATCCATTCTAAGACAGAAGGTAAGAGGTTTAAAAAAAGAACATCTAGTCCAAACTCTTCTTATTACAGAGGAGGAAACTGAGTCTCAAGGAGGTTAACTGAGTTGCCTTAAGTCACACATTTGACAAATGAGTTAACTGAGGCCCATTCATTTGGAATCCATGATCCAGTGCTGGGAGTGACCTCAAAAGCCACCTAGACCAACCCTCTCTTTTTAATAAGGAGAAATTGAATGGGGGGGGGGGTTTGTTAGGTTCTGAAGTAACTTGTATAAGGTCTCACATGTAGAACTAGAAATGGTTGGGGTCATGGGACATCTAGGCCAATTCCCACATTTTACAAAGAAGCAAATTGAGGCCCCTAGAAAGTGAAATGACTCACCCAAGGTTACACACTGACTATATCTAGAGCTGGGAGGGATCTCTGAGATCGAGTGTAACCCCTTCATTTACAGATGGAGAAATTGAGGTCTGGGGAGAAGAGACTTGATCAAGGTATCACATTGGGCCTTAAATCAAGAGTTATCGGGGGTCACAGAGCCCAGCTCATTCAAGGCCCCCTCATTTTAAAGGCCAAGTGATGTTTTAACAAAATCTGGTAGCATAGATACTTGAGCAAACAAATAGCAAACAAAGGTATTCAGGCAGCAAGCTTTTATTTGAGGCTTCCTCCAATCTTCTGTCCTCTTCCTCTCCTCTTGGCCTATGGGAGGTGGCCACACAGAGGCAAAGGCTACTGTCTGAACAGTGCTGGCCTTCTGGTTAGGCCTCTCTAGGTCTTCCTTTGTCCATCCCATAATGGTGGTGCATCTGCTTAGGTCCTCTGATCTTTATGCCTCCATTTCTTCCAATCTGATCTTTAATTTAGTTCCCATTGCTTCAAACCTGCATTCTGGGGGCTGGGGAGCATGTAAGGAACCTCCCCTACTTCCAAAAACCCACATGGAATTCAGGAATAAGTTTTTTCTCTCAGACTTTTCCAAACTCCCTCTCTCCTCTCTTCCTCCTTCTCTCTCTCTTGCTATTTCTCTCTCTTTTTTTCTTCCCTCCTTCTTTTCTTCCTTCCTTCTCCCTTTCCTCCTTTCCTCTCTACCTCCCTCTCTCTCTTTCTTTCTTTCTTCCATCGTTTCTTTTATTTTCTCTCTTTTTGCTCTCTCCCTCTTTCCTTTTCTCTTTCTATTCTCTCTGTCTTTCTCAAACTTTCTCTGTCTTTCTCTGTCTCTCTGATTCTGTCTCTTTGTCCTTCTCTGTCTGTTTCTTTCAAACTTAGTCTCTGTTTCTTCGTCTCTCTGTCTCTTTGTCTTTCTCAAATTTTGTCTTTCTGTCTCTGTCTCTCAAAACTTTCTCTCTGTGTCTTTCTGTCTTTTGCCTCTCTGTTTCTCTCTCTCAAACTTTCTCTGTCTCTGTGTCATCATCTCTGTCTTTGTCTCTCAAACTTTCTCTATCATCTCTGTCTCTCTCAAATTTTATCTCTCGGTCTCTGCCTTCACCTTTCTGTCTCTCAAACTTTCTCTGTCTCTGTGTCATCATCTCTGTCTTTGTCTCTCAAACTTTCTCTATCATCTCTGTCTCTCTCAAATTTTGTCTCTCGGTCTCTGCCTTCACCTTTCTGTCTCTCAAACTTTCTCTGTCTCTGTGTCATCATCTCTGTCTTTGTCTCTCAAACTTTCTCTATCATCTCTGTCTCTCTCAAATTTTGTCTCTCGGTCTCTGCCTTCACCTTTCTGTCTCTCAAACTTTCTCTGTCTCTGTGTCATCATCTCTGTCTTTGTCTCTCAAACTTTCTCTATCATCTCTGTCTCTCTCAAATTTTGTCTCTCAGTCTCTGCCTTCACCTTTCTGTCTCTCAAACTTTCTCTGTCTCCCTCTATGCCTCTTTCTCTGACTCTCTTTCTCTCTGTCTCTCTCCCTCAGCCTCTATCTGTCTCTTTCCCCGTGTTTCTGTCTCGCTCCCTTCATCTGTCTGTCCCTCAGTCTCTGTCTCTCCCAGTCTCTGTCTCTGTCTCTGTCTATCTTTTTCTCCTGAAGCCTGAAAAAAAAAGAATCTCAGAGTAGCAGTTCCTTCAAGGACAAAGGAAACAGAAACTCAAGGACTCTGGGAAATTCATACTCATATCTATTTTGCAACTTGTTTAAGCCTCTGTACTCCTCCCCCCTTTTCGGGGGGTCGTGGAAAGCTGGGGTGTTCAATGTGGCTCCTGGAACCGATTTTGTTTTACCATCTATAAAATGCCTGAGTGTCCTGCCCATGTAGGTTACATGGATTTGCTTAAATGGGGCTGAAGAGAAGGCTTTGAGAGCTACCTCCAGAGTCTTGCCCATTCCTCTCCAAGAGAGACTTTGGTTCCAAGGCTGAAGGGGGCCAAGATGGCTGTTCACTTCACTCTCCTCAGGGAAGGGATATGAGACTAGAATTATATCTGTTATCCCAAATAATACCCTTAAATATTGCCAGTCTAGAGGAAGTGATTTTCCTGCTTCCATGGTTGCAGTCCAAACCCTTGACCCCCTTTCCCCCAAATGCTAGTACCATAAATAGTAAGTGGAGAATGAACCCATTTAGCCAACCAGCTGACAAACAGAAATCTGAGAGGAAATGCGATGAGATTATTCCGGATATTCAGAGCAAATGAGTTCTCTCTCTGGGAGTGACTCAGCCAAGAGACTCTCTTATCTTCTCTAAAGCCCTTTCCTCCTTCTCTCCAGATTTCTTCCCAATGTGTCCTCTCTAGGAGATGGAAAGAAGGTGTCTGCTCCCAAGCTCTGCCCCCACAAATAGGCATTATTCTCTTCATCAATAAGGGGAACAGTCAGGAGAGTAAAGGCCATCAAGCAGTGTCATTCGTTTATTGAGCCCCCACTATGTGCTAAGCTCTAGGGATCTAATGTAACCAACTTTTCTACATACTCAGATTAGTCTCTGTCTCTATCTCTTCTGAGGTCATTTCTCCCTCCCCCCTCCGAAAAAAAGTCTCAGGGCAGAAATTCCTCCAAGATGTGGGCATCCATCTGGGAGATGGCAGGCACCCGTCTTTGGGAGGGGACATCTTGTGTTTCACTATGTGGGTAAGAACATATTCTTTTCACTGCCTGAGTGGCTAGAACAGATTGTATCTTGGAGATGACCAGACTGCGATGTTCTTCTTTCCTGGTGGTACCCAGGGGGCAAAGATCACAAGAAAAGCCCCAAGCAGTCTCTGCTCTAATTCTCCATTCTCCCCTTTGATGGTCCCTATGACCAAAACCAAGGAATACCTGTGGCATTAGAACAAAGCAAAACGCATTTATCTTAAAATGAAAAATAAGATCAATTTAGAAGTCTATTAAGCATCTCCAAATGGACGCCTGTTCTCATTGTGCCCCCTGAAATCACTAATCTGGATTCCCCAACCCAGCAGGAGAGACTCATAGCAATTCCACTCATGTACTGGTCATATAAAGAAGTCTGAGTTTTAAAATGACCCTCAAAAAAGCACTGCGATAACCCCGTAAAACAAATTCTAGAGCAGCATGCTCCACATAAAGACAAGCTGAAGTAAGTTTTCAACCCCAAACAACTCAGAAGGCTGGCATGAGAGATCTAGTACACCAGAGTAGAGCTAGAGCCCAGCCTGCCAGGTCAGACCCCACCAAGGCAATGGGCCTTGGGCACAACTAAAGAGGAAGTCAAGGCTTCCAGAGCTCTCAGCTACCAATGGTAAGGGGGGGGGGGTCAGACAACTGCTCAGAAGGAGATTACAGGGGTCCCTTTGCTGGCTCTGGGTGCAAGACTCTTATCGCATTGCTCATATATAGAAGCAGGTGCAGTCCTGGGGTATAGTTACAGGGTGAGGAGGAGCACTGATATACACTAGCACTTGCAGCCACAGGGTAGCAGGGACCTGGGCCACAGTTCCAAGGCATAAAAGAGTGCTTGGGGTTACTCACAGACCAGAGAGCAGGCTGCAAGAGTATTAAAAACACCTCTCCTTCCATCGTACAGTTGAAAGCTGTTAAATCCCCAGTGTCAGATCTGAAGGCAGCTGCACAAAGAACCTGAAGCTTGAACAGGGCTCCCTTCACCACAGTTACAAAGCACAACTTTAACTGGTTTTTAAACTAAAAGAAAAGAAAAAGGCAGGAAAACTCACAATGAACAAAAAAGGAAACTCAACATAGAAAGTTATTTTTGTGACAAGGACACACTCAGAAGAAGACATCAAAGTCAATACTGCTGCATCCAAAGCCTCCAACAAAAGTATGAATCACTCTTAAGCCCCGAAAGAATTAATGGAGGCACCCAAAAATAAAAAACCAAATAAGAGAGGTGGAAGAAAAATTGAGCAAAGAAGTGAGAGTGATATAGGAAAATCATGAAAAAAGAGTTAATAGCTTGGTAAAGGAAACAAAAAATGCTGAAGAAAATAATGATTTAAAAAATAGAATAGTCCAATCAGTAAAAGAGACACTAATATCCAAAGGAGAGAAGAACTTCTTAAAAACCAGACTTGGCCAAATGAAAAAGATACACCAAAATGCACAGATAAGAAAAAAATTCTTGAAAGGCAGAACTGAGCTATTGGAAGAAGAGGTACAAAAATTCCCTGAGAAAAAGAACTCTACAACATAGAATTGATCAAATTGAAAGGGAGGTACAAAAATTCACTCAAGAAAAACTCACTCTTAAAAATTAGAATTGGGCAAGTATAATGCAATAACTCTACGAGATATCAAGAAACAATCAAAGTCAAAAGAATTAAAAGATAGAAGAAAATGTGAAATATTTCAGGGGAAAAACAATTGGCCTGGAAAACAAATCCAGGAGAGATAATTTAAGAATTATTGGACTACCTGAAAGCCATAATAAAAAAGAGGAGTTTAGATATCATCTTTCAAGAAATCATCAAAGAAAACTGCCCTGATATTTTAGAGCTAGAGAACAAAATAGAAATGGAAAGAATCTACTTATTATCTCCTAAAAGAGATCTCAAAAGGATAACTCCCATGAATATTATAGCCAAATTCCCAAGGAGAAAATATTGTAAGCTTCCAAAAACAATTCAAATATCATGGAGTCATAATCAGGATAACACAAGACTTAGCAGCTTCTACATTAAATGATTGGAGGGCCTGGAATATGATATTCTAGAGGGCAAAGGAGCTAGACCTTCAACCAAGAATCACCCAGCAAAACTGAGTATAATCCTTCAGGGGGTGGGAGTGGGGAGGGGTTGGGGGGAATTGAAATTCAATGAAGTAGAGGACTTTCAAATATTCCCAATGAAAATCCCAGAGTTGAATGGAAAATTTGATTCTCAACTATAAGACTCAAGAAAAGCATAAAAAGGTAAAAAGGAAAGAAAAACAAAAGACATTCAATAAGGTTAAATTGTGTTCATCTCTACATGGAGAGATAATTCTTGTAACACCAGAGACCTTTGTCATTATTAGGGTAGTTAGAAGGAGTATATATAGATGGAGGGTGAGAGTATGAGTTGAATATGATGGAATGATATAAAAAATAAAATAAAATTAAGGCATGAGGAAAGGGAATGTATTGGGAAGGGGGGAAGGGAAATGGAATGGAGTATATTATTGCATATAAAAGAGGCATTTGCAGTGGAAGAGAAGATGGAGGAGGTGGGGAGGAGAGCATGTGAATCTTACTCTCATCAGAAATTAGCCAATTAGGGAAGAGCATATACAATCAATTAGGCATAGAAAACTTTCTTACCCTATAGGAAAATAGGAGGAGGAGAGGATAAGAGAAGGGGAGTGCGACTGATAGGGAAGAGGGTAAATTGGGAAAGGTGGGTGTCAAAAACTAAACAGAGGTAACTAGGATGGAAAGTAATACACAGGAATCATAATGATGCAAAAAATGTTTTACAAGTCTCTCTAATAAAGACCTCATTTCCCAAATACACAGAGAAATGAGTTGAATATATAACAATACAAGTCATTCCCCAATTGATAAATGGTCAAAGGATATGAGCAGGCAGTTCTCAAGCAAAATAATTAAAGCTCTCTATAGTCATGGAAAATGCTCTAAATCACTATTAGTTAGAGAAATGCAAATTAAAACAACTCTGAGGTACCATCTCATACCTATCAGATTGGCTATTATGACAGAAAAAGAAAATGACAAAACTTGGAGGAGATGTGGTAAAGCTGGAATACAAATGCATTGTTGGGGGAGTTGTGAACTGGTTCATTCAGTAGAGCAATTTGGACCTATGCCCAAAGGGCTATAAAACAGTACATTCCCTTTGGTCAGGATCACCTAGCTAGGAAGTGTCTGGGTTCACCCAGATCCTCCCATCTCCAGGCCTGACTCTCTATCCACTGAGTGTCACCAAGCTGCCCTCTTTCTTTAGCTATTAAAAGCCTTTACGATCACAACCTAACCATCTTTCCACTTGTGTTGTAAACTACTCTCCCTCTTATATTCGGTCATCCAGACAACTGGCCTTCTCTCTATCCCTCACATGTGGCAATTCATCTTCCATCTCCAAGCCTTTGCAGGCTGTCTTTCATGTCTGGGATGCCCTCTCTTTTCACCTCCATCTCATAGAGTCCATTTCTTCCTTCAAGATACAACTTA
Source organism: Monodelphis domestica (assembly GCF_027887165.1). Classification (NCBI taxonomy): domain Eukaryota; kingdom Metazoa; phylum Chordata; class Mammalia; order Didelphimorphia; family Didelphidae; genus Monodelphis; species Monodelphis domestica. Next base: position 80,020,462 of record NC_077235.1, read on the forward strand.
AGCATCATCTTCTACATGAAGCCTTTTTTGATCCTCATCCCTCCTCAGTAGCTAGTGTCCTCCCTTCCTAATTACCATGGGCATATTTGTTTTTATTTCATTTGTGCTTCTATATGTAGTTGTTTTCTCCTCTGTCAGAATGTAAGCTCTTTGAGAGTAGTATTTCATTCTTCATATCCCCAGGGACTAGCAGAGGGCCTAACACTAAATCCATAATGTCTTCTACTTGTACGATCTTGAGCTCTGAACTTCCTTTTTCTTATCGTAAAGTTTTATCATTTCATTTCCCCCTATGCCTAATAAACTCTAATTATGTTCTTTATCCTTACTGTGACCTCTATTCCCTCCATCAGTCACTTCTTTCCTGGGCCATCACCCCTACACTGCTCTCACTCTTTCTCCTTTCCCTTTCTCAGCTCCTTGGTGAATAAACTCCACTACCTCATTTTCTACTCTTGAATCCCTTGATCTTTTGTCCTAGCATCAATCAGCCCCCACCTCTGGATTACTCCCACTGTCCACTTCCTCTGATCCCATCCATATGCTGTTGAACATGGGAAGAAATCCTGAAACCATACTCACTGGGCCCACTAAATATTTAGGTTATCTATATAATCAGAACTGGGCCCTCACTGAAGCGAGGTAAGCATTCTAACCCCCTAATTGATTTACTCTCCCATTCTTCAGGATGCTTGTCCCATTCCTCAAGTGTCCCATGGCACAGCCAATCTGTTAACAAATGATATCTCTTGTTTTGGTACCATTCTTCCCATTTATATGGCTCCAACCCTGTTCAAGCCTTCATCACCTCTCACACGGACTACTGAAATACCTTTTTAAAAATACATGTATGTGAGTATATACATACTGATATGTGTACACACACACATTTTTTCAATCGGCAAAAAATCCACCTTCTTCTTATCTCCCTCAATTGAGAACAAAATAAAAACAAAACCCTGTTTACAAAGATGCAGCAAATTCCCACACTGGACACACCCCACAAAACTGATGTTTCATTCTATATTCTCAGTCCTTCACTTCTCTATCAAAAAGGGATAAATGCCACTGACAAGCACACATCATCAAGCTCAGGGAATTCCCACATTGGCAATGTTCCCCAAATTATGTCTTATTCTGTGCTCGAAATCTTTCAGCTCCCCATCAGAAAGGGAGTCACATGTTTCATTAGGAAGTCTCTGGAGTTGTGGCTGGTTATTACGCCAATAAGAGTTCCTTAATCATTCGAGGTTGTTTGTTCTTACTACACGATTGTCATTGTGTTCATCGGTCTCCTATTCTTGTTCATTTCTCTGTTAAAATTTGGTCTTTTTCTGGTCCTTCCTTTGCCTTCTAGTCCATATGGAAGGTTTATAAATAGCCAGGATGAAGTAGCGGTAGCATGAAGTAAAATTACAAAGAGGACTCTAGAAGTCATGTAAAATTGTCCCAAAGAACAAAGTCGCATCATTTGCAACCTGTATCACATATTAGACAAAAATCCCATGCTGTTAATCTGTGTTGAGTCAGGAGAAGCTATCTAGGTGCTGATGCTGGCAAGACTTTTTGGACCTGTAATATGTTCATCTCAGATGAGTTCTAGACATCTGCTATAAAGACCAGCAAAACATTACACGTTACTGATAACTTCGGGATACCGTGTGGACATGATAACCTGACAGTTTCACATATAATTTTGAGGTCATTTGGATATGTTAATGAACCAACCTCATGGTGGCACAGAGAAGGGTTAACCTGTTCCCCCCCCCCAACTCAAAACCCTCTAAAATGAGATCTCAAATTCCTGCTTCCCTGATTATTCCTTTACAGGCTTCAGGCTGGGCTAGAAGCTGGAACTGAGGCTTTGCTCTGCTCCTGGGGGTCTGAGTCACACCATTTCTCTATCAGAAATTGCCATCCGGAGGGCAGGTTCTATTTCTCAATCTACCCTGGGTCTAGGACTCAGCACTAAAAGACTGCCTGCCCTTTGATCCAGCCATATCACTGCTGAGTCTATACCCCAAAGAGATCATAAGGAAAAAGACTTGAACAAAAATATTCATAGCTTCCCTCTTTGTGGTTACAAAAAACTGGAAATGAGGGGATGCCCTTCATTGTGTTCAAAGGAATAATAAACTGGAGGAATTCCATGGAGACTGGAACGACCTCCAGGAAGTGATGCAGAGTGAAAGGAGCAGAACCAGGAGAACATTGTACACAGAGACTGATACACTGTGGCACAATTGAATGTAACAGACTTCTCTACTAGCAGCAATGCAACGATCCAGGAAATTCTGAGGGACTTATGAGAAAGAAGCCATCCACATCCAGAGAAAGAACTGTGGGAGTGGAAACACTGAAGAAAAACAACTGCTTGATCACATGGGTCAATGGGGATATGTTTGGGGATGTAGACTCTAAACGATCACCCTGATGCAAATATTAATAATATGGAAATAGGTCTTAATCAATGACACAAGTAAATGCAGGGTAATTGTGCATTGGCATGGGAAAGGGTGGGGATGGGGAGGGAAAGAACATGAATCATGTAACCATGGAAAAACATTCTAAATTAATTAAATAAAAATTTCCAAATTAAAAAAAAATAAAAAGAACTAGGACCCAGAAATGGGTGCCAAAGCTAACAATTAGCACTTGTTCTTGTACTCCACAATTCTAGGACCTCCTCTTGCCCTGGCATACGGCCTCTCTCTGGATGCTAAAATACTCTTTCTTGCACATTCCTGGCCAAGTCATGTCCCCAGTGTCCACAAACCTCTCTGTCTTCTTGCTAAACCAACCTAGGTTAGACAAGTGACTTCATTTGACTTTTTGTGGATTTTCCCCATCAGGATGGGGAATTTGGTCCAGTGAATTTTCTAGATCTCTTTGAAGGAGTGTTTTTTGAAGGGGGGGGGGTTGGAGAGGAGCTTGTTGTATTCCCTTCTATTACTCCACTCTCTTAGCTTCACTTCTGCACTTTCCAATTGGCTTTCCTGCCTCAGATTCCTCCCTACTCTAATACATCTTCCACTCAGCTGCTCAAGTGATTTTTCTAAAGTGTAGGTCTGACCATGTCACCCCCTGCT